>NW_027460347.1:0-100000 GCF_050947875.1 Dermacentor variabilis
TGCACTTCGCACATTCGATAATAAAAAATAGAAGTCACGACAAGGTTGGCTGCGTGGCCGGTGCCTAATTTCTGTTAAGAAAAAGACCCGTCAGAATGGTGGTTAGTAGCAGTGGACGATAATTCAGCAGTGCAGGGAACATTGCCCAATTGAAGTTCACAGACACTGTCGTTATCAGGCGAGTAAATATAACATTTTTTGTTGATATATAGCTTGTTGTATTTCACAGCGAAAAATTGACCGCTTTCTTTGCCAAAGTCGTACAGTTTAGTTCTGACAGCTCTAGTTGCCTTACAAAAATCTTCACTTACGGAAACACCAGTTGTCTTTAGCTTACTTTTAGGAGAAAGAATCGTTCCCCTTAGCTTAGGCGATAAAAATCTGACAATAATTGGCCTGGACTTGTTGGGGATAAAACGGCCAAATCTGTGTGCTCTGGAAATGCGGTCATCGCTTTTATTTAGGTTCATGCCTAATGCTGAATTTAAAACCGGGCAAATTTTCTCTTCTGACTGCGCCCACGTTTCCGCAGCGCTATCTGCTACACCATGAAATATTAAGTTTTCGCGACGTGAACGGTCTTCAAATTCGTTGAGCCGTTGGTTCAATACGACCACTTGCGGCACGAGGCTTTCACGCTGTTGGCCTTCACATGTTCGAATGCATTGTTCAACTGCCGAGAGCGTGTTGTCGATATCGGCTATTCGTTGCTCCATTGAATATTGAGCCTCTTTGACTTCACTCAAGGCAGTCATTACTTCTTCGTGTTTAGAATGAAATTTGTCGTGTAGCGATTTAACTAGCTGTAGCAACTCCTTGTTAAACAGGCTAGGATCTACTTTACGGGGTCCAGGGTTTAGCTCTACGTTGCCGGACATAAATAACAACTTGGAAACAAGAACACATTCACATGCTAATTGGAACAATACTTGTGGGCCTGGAAGCACTAGCAGCAAAACATTGTTTGACTTTTTACAGAAAAGTTGAGGTGCTGTTCTCACCTGCATCCAAAAACGAAAATGTGTTTGAAGCATGTTGGCGGCTGCAGTGCTTCCATTATCACTGAAGTGGCGCCAGCCATTCCAGCTACTTTTAAAGCGTGCCGGCGTTGATGCGTCTGTCAATTTGGCAGCCGGAAATGACAGCGCTTCGGTGAGGCATGGTGCGCTGGCATGAAGGAAGGCTTCAGTGGCCTCACAGTGGAACTGGTCCTGAGTCGACCGGTCGGGCGAGCTGGTACCTCCAACCTTTACTGCCGGAATAGCCAGCACCTGCGCTGTAAGCACTGTAAGCCGTTTGTAGTTACAAATTCAGAGCGATTGAATAGGAAGTCTTAAGGACATTTCAAGATGTCAGTGTCAAGGTTCAGGTGACTTAATTTATAAAGTACAAATTTATGACAGACCTTACCAAATGCATTAACGAATGCTAAAAAAATGCAATCTGCAAAATACGAACAATCCAGAATACGATGTCATTTGTACGTAAAGATTGCAAGCTGGAGTGTCACGTGAGAACGTTTTTCTAAATCCATGTTTGGCTGGTGTGAAAAATGCATTAGATTCCGGGAATTTAACAAGATGTTTGAAGATTATACCTTCGAGCAATTTACAGCAAGTGCTTCGGAGTGAGATGGGCGATGATTAGCTGTTAAATTTTTTAACTGGTTTATGCAGTGGAACGAGCTTCCCGATTTTCCATTGTCTAGGTGAAGTAGATGTATCCTGTGATGGCTCAAAAAGTTTTGTTAGTATATTTGAATTAACGGCGTTGATATTTTTAGGAAATTTCGAGTTAATAGAGTCGTAACCATAGAATGAGTGCCGCTTCAGGGAATCAATTAGTTTCACAATGCGAGCAGTATCCGCGATCTCTGGAGCATAACTGCATAATCATATTGGCGAGTTGAAGGTAGGCAGTCATTCTAGGGAACAGAAAAATTTTGCAACAATGCGTCAGTGAGGGCGACAGCGGACTGTTCCTTTGGTATAATGATCAATGGCTCTTCCAGGGTTAGGTGCTTGTGATGCAAGGAGTTGATTACACCCCACAATGTTTTAACTTTAGTCTTTAACATTGATACAAGTACGGTGAATAGAAAGCTAGATTTAGCATTCTTTAGTGCTGTGACGTACGTGTCGCATGCTGACTTATAAGGAGACCAGCGTCTGGCAGTTGGCAAGTGTCTTGCGGAGCGATATAGGCGTTTTTTGCGGTTACATAGGCACTTAAGATGAGTATTGTACCAAGGAGCATCAGAATTGAAGGTAATGATGTGGAATGTACTTTACAGTTAGTTCTTGAACTTTAGCGAGGAACATATCCCAATTGTGCTGAAGCGAACGATTTTCAAAATTCGGTAGGAAAATGTCGAGAAATGCTGGTAATTTGTTATGTATCGCGGTAAAGTTAGCTTTTTTTTAACTATATATAGTTTTTCTGATTTCATTTTGTTTGAGGGTTAACGCGTTAAGTGAAAATGCAAGTTGGCAGTGATCGCTCATACCAGGTAGGTGTGTAATCTGCGAGATTGTATCAAGGTGGGATGTCAAAACCAGGTGAAGGGTGCCTGCAGCATCAGAAGCTACACGTGCAGGTTGTGTTACTAGTTTAGACAATGAAAAAACTGCGCACAATTCTGAAAGCTCCTTAGCTTGTGTCTAAAAAGGAGCCAATGAAGAAGGTTTGTCTTTCCTGCTCATGTTCGTAAGATTAAAATTGCCCAGAAGTAAGATGAAGCAAATCGCCTGTGCACAAGGTTTATACTGTCGTGTAGGTCATAGAAATACGTAGGCTGTGCAGACGATGTGTGAAAGCACATACCTATGATGAACTTTTTCTTACCAAGAGTTACGGAAAGCCCGACAACCTCTAGGTCGTCGCTAGTACAGACAGGAGAAGGCGGAATGTGATTTTACCTTAGCAATGTACGATCGCAGCGACAAACACGAAATCGCACAGCACCGTGAAACACTTCTGTGTTAGTGACATCCGCAGGTAACCATGGCAACCAAAAGTCCCAGACTAAGACCTCAACGTGGAGTGTTATCAGAACTGGAAAGCAAGTGTTCAAATTGGTGCTCACACTTGGGCGGACGCGGCGTCATGGAGCACAGAAGAAAAAGCAGCCTTCCTGCTTGAGCAAGAACATGTTGCATAAAGTGCGCCAAGTACCTTCTCAAGAGACTCCCTCTTGGAAGCCACGTTCTTACGCAACTGTCGTGTTTGGAGCCTTCTACCTCAGTTTCTGAATCTTTGAGAGAGGCCTTCAGGCAGCTTGCTAGATATCGTCATCTCTTCAAGTGAAATGGCATCATCCTTTGATGAAGTGGCAGAATTGAACTTGGATGCATTATGTGAGCTTTTGAATGGACAGTTAGATATGTACTGGAAGAATGGGTTTGAGCCCAAGAATGACAATTATCAAACAAAATACCCCTTGCTAACGAAGATTTTGAAGGCTGCACTCTGCTTGCCAAATGGGAATGCAGGTGTACGTGTAATCAGCCAGAACAACAAGGTCCTTCCGGATAGGTCTAGTCTGTCTCTTCAGAGTGTAAATGGTATAAGCCATACACTAGCATTTGCACAAGGATATGGGAGCAATTCTTGCAAATTGGCCATTGGCAGAAATGTTCTCAGAGCTGTGAGAAAAGCTTGAAAACGCTATTCAGAATTCACTGCAAAATAACAGCAGGCTCTTGAACGACTCTGGACTGGTCATGAACAATATTCAACACAAAGAAAATCTGAAGCAAAGGCACGAAACGAAGCTGTGAATGCAGAGTGTATGTTGAAACATGCTGAAATGGCAATGTTATTGTACTTCTATCAACGTTAAAGACTAAGGTTAAAACATTGTGGGGTGTAATCAACCCCTTGCAGGATCGGCACCTAACCCTGGAAGAGCCATTGGTCATCCTTATACTAAAGGAACAATCCGCTGCCGCCCTTATTGACGCATTTTTGCAAAATTTTTATGTTCCCTAAAATGACCGCCTACCTCCTACTCACCGATATGATTATGTAGTTATGTTCCAGTTATCGTGGATACTTCTCGCATTGTGAAACTAATTCATTCCTGAAACGGCACTCATCCCAAGTTTATAACTCTATATACTCGAAATTTCCTAAATATACCAATGCCACTAATTCAATTAAACTAACAAAGCATTTTGAAACATCCCTCGATACGTCTAATCCACCTAGACAATGGAAAATCGGGAAGGTCGTTCCACTGCATAAACCTGGTAAAACATTTAACAGCTAATTATCGCCCCATCTCACTCTGAAGCACTTGCTGTAAATTGCTCGAAGGTATAATCTTCAGACATCTTGTTAAATTCCCGGAATCCAATGCATTTTTCACACCAGCCAAACATCGATTTAGAAAAACGTTTTCACGCGAAACTCAGCTTGCAATCTTTACGCACAAATGACATCGTATTCTGGATTGTTCGTATGTTGCAGATTGCATTTTTTAGAATTCGTTAATGCATTTGGTAAGGTCTGTCATAAACTTGTACTTTATAAACTAAGTCACCTGAACCTTGACACTCACATCCTGAAATGTCCCTAATGCTTCCTATTCAATCGCTCTGAATTTGTAACTACAAACGGCCCACTTCGAAGCGCAACTGCCGGTGTACCTCAAGGTTCAGCGATCGGGCTTCTTTTGTTCCTCATTTATATAAACGATCTCCCTTCATCAATACCATCTAACATTCACTTATTTCCTGATGATTGTATTATTCTTACGTGAATAACTAACGCAGAAGATGCTAACCACCTTCAGTCAGATATAAATAGTGTAGCAAACTTGGGCCAAACATTGGCTAATGGAACTAAGCGTTGGCAAATGTAATGCGATGTGGGTGTGTCGAATAACTAACAGCATGCCTACATACTACCTAAATAATGTTCCCTCTGAATTTGTTCACTCTTTTATATGCCTAGGTGTGTATATCTCTGATGTTCTGTTGTCTTGGAATGTTCATACCGAGTGCGTAATTGGGAAATTAAACCGCATGTTTCGCTACCTACACCGTAACTTTCTCACTGCCCCTTCAGCCCAAAAAACGCTTCTTTATACTATTCTTACACGCCCGAAACTTTAATGTGCATGCGCTGCTTGAGATCCTGCCGTTGACATACTAATTTATTCATTTGAACTCGTGGAAATTAATTACATTCGCTTGATCGTACGTAACTACAACAAAACTGCAAATGTGTCTGCCATGAAAACCAACCTTGCATTCACCCCGCTTTCTTCTCATCATCAAATCGCACGTTCAGTCCTTTTTCACAAATTATACCATTGTTCCACACTCCACAACAATTTCATTTTTTAGCCAGAACACGCATCGCCTCGAATCGACCACCGTAAAAAAGTTGGTCTTGTATCATGTCACGCGAAATCTTTTTTCGCGGTCATTTTTTTCTGCGTTCATCCACGGAAGGGAGCCATCTTCCTGGTGAAGTCATCCATTCACGACAACCAAATATTTCGAGCAGTTCTAGCTAACATTGTGTAATTGAAACATTTTTGTTGTTGTTTACTGTATGGTTAACCAAAGTATTTTTGCATTTACCGCTTTACTATCCTAGTTCATTACCAGTTGATCATGACGTTACTAACCCTAGCTAAAACAGCACAATCGGAAGCCTTTGTATCTAAAAATTTTAACTGCTTATTTTCCGTAAATTTTCTCATTTACTCTAAGCCACTCCCCTTCTTTGGCCCTGAGGGTAATAATAAGTAAATAAATAAAATTAATGAAATATTTTCTCATTTATGTTCCTCATTAACCAATCTTTCCCACTTGCGCCACTGCCTGCAGCTGTTTGGGCAGTAAGTATACTCTTCAAAGCAGACAATTCTTTAAGCAGACGTTCTAGAACTGGCACAAGCGACAGCGAGCGACTGTTGAACTGGCGCAGAAACAGTCTCCAGCATACAAGTAGACGTTGGCGTTCTTTGTGGTTACAGCTCGGCTCCGCGGAGCGTTTGCAGAAATAGTAGGTATCAGCCACCACAGTTTCAGCTTCCACGCCAAAGAAATCTAGAGAAGGGTTGAAATCCGGGCCAGTTGGTACATACCTGAAGAAAAAAAAACAGTCAAAAAAGACAAAAGACCAGAAGAGCGGTACACACCACAACGACTGGACTATCGATTAAGCTTTATTAGAAACGGCATAGTCCCAGCAAGGGCAGCAGAGCAAGCGCAGCCACAGCATCACTAATCACAAAGATTGAAAATACAAGATATGACATCCACCGTGACCTACCTAGAAAAAGAAATTCAAGCAAATCCTAGTTTATTAGGTTACGACTGCATTAGTACAACCTCGATGCGCTTACTCGAAAAAAAGTTGTGCTTTTTTTGGTCGGTCAGGATAGATGTGATATCTTGTCTTTACATGCTGTGTGATTAGTGATGCTGTTGTTGTGAATGCTCTACTGGTCTTGATGGCACTACGTCGTCTCCAATAAAGCTCAGTCAATAGTCAAGTTTTTGTGGTGTGAACCTCTCTTCTTGTCTTTTGTTTTTTTGTGACCACTATTTCTCCTTCAAAGAAATCTAGCTCATGTAAAAGGCATTGTGCACTTTGTACAACCAGCATTCTCCAACATCTAGAAGTGAAATATTATCACCTACAAGTTTCTTTTTCAATGACTTCATGACATTTAGACCATAACTCAAAAAAGAAAAAAACCATCTGCAAGGAATATTCTCAAGCGCGTAATTTATACACTTGGAAAGGATATCCGCTTTGGCGCTTGTTAAGTGAAATGATTGGAAATTTTACACGACGATTTCCTTTTGGACATCCGAAGAGTAACCAACAAGGACATAGAGCTGCTAAACGCTGTAAAAGACAGAATACTGATCAACTTATTTCACGACAAGGCCTTCAAATTAAGTACAGAGGCCGTTCGAGACAGTGTAAGATGCGTTCTTCTTGCTGCACGAAAAGTCTAGCGCAATTTTAGAGTCTGGAAACATTGCATGATAGAGTGGTCCCACTGTGTCCGCCCAGCCTCCGTTCAATGTTCTCGCTAAGACAAAACGTGCTACACTGGCCGCTATTGCGTCGGCATGAGACATGGTGATGCTTGATCCAGAGAATTCGAGCGCAGCCCGAATAGTTGGCGGGTGCTTCCGTTTTCCACCAGGCCCAGGGCAAGCTTTGCGAAGCTCTATGTGCCTCTTGCACAGAGAATGCCTCTGAATGCCGCGGCTCCTTGAGGTAAGCACTTCATGATTGTGCTGCACACAATGCAGCATGCATCTTCTTCCTTGTCACATGTCCTGCACCAAAGTACAATGTGGTAATGGCTTTCATTATCTTGGTTTATTGTGTCCCGATTTAATTTTCTGCGCTCTCTTCGACAAACGAGGAGACCAACTATTTCATTTGCTTCAATGTTGACGTAGGGAGAAAAGAATTTTCAAAGGCTTCTAAACACGTGTGGTCAATTGAGCAAACAACGGCTATTTAAAAGCTCGAAAGCTTAATCGAAGATCGAGGCAGAAACTACTTAAAAAGAAAATTGTTATCAGCATTCTAGTTTGTATAAACGTATGCCGCAGAACTTGAACCAAATTCACGATGTGAATGATTAAAGCCAATTTATCAATGAAGCCTCCACCGTACCTACCGACACTATGAAAAGCACGTATGCTCTAGCTTAGTGCCTCTAATTTCCTAGCCGCGTCCGTGCATTGTGGCTTACACCACCCGAAGATTGGGTCCTCTAGTTATCAGCGCTCCTGTGAGTTCTCAAAAATCCAGTTGCGGAATGCGATCAGCCACTCAGAGCGTGTAATTTAGCTGCATGCGACGATTGACAGTGGAAACAGACGTCGGCAGCGGAATTCTAAAAATGATGCTGCCGGCTGCGCTACGCAAAAACACGCATTATAAAGGCACTGGGCCCCTTCGCAAGCATGATATTAGGCACATTCCAATATCGCATCATGAATTATAGTAAGCAGTGTAAACAGATACACAAACATTACTTGTAGTACAAATGCTTCAAATTATGCTTGTTACCTAAATACTGAATGCGAAAAGAGCTTGGCCGCTCAATAATTCACCTTCATGGGCTTTACCAAAGGCCTGTGTATTGCTAATGACATGGTCCGGTACACAATCAACATGCGTGCGTTACCAAAGCCCTATGCCAAATACAACTACCTGAAGTTCACTTCAATATAATCTTCCAGTAGAGAAAATAAAGTTGAAAGTAAGCAAACAAAGTAAGTGGTGGACATTGCTTACCTTTTAGCTTGGAGAGTACCATCATGCATCAGTCCTCGAGTTGCGGAACTAGAACCACGGAAGAAGCACAAAGCACACCACTGAAAAGAACCAGCATGGCTACCAGACCAACCAGGATTGAATTCGATTCTATCGGCTGTCATAGCGGCCACTATCAACATATGCAGAGGCGCCATCTAGTGCCGAATTAGATTACGTGTAAAACATAGCGACCTGGATGCTCTCCCGGTACCTCAAATCGCTTCCGCGGCGTGTAGTCCGCGAAAGCATATCCTTCGATATTCGTTTCTGTCCCTCCTACTTAACCGTCGCTGATGCGTGAATTTGGGCAAGTACAACTGAAACTAGGTCATGGCGCAGCGATGGCGCCATTTAGGCAAAAAGACCCTTTTGTAGCGGTATGGCGCAGCTAATTCCAGTCGACGCAGATTGTTGCAGCTTTCCCACCACTGCACTTGTGCCCACTTGAACCCGTGGGTGCACGGGAATGCTGGAAATCGTATCCTCAACTGCTCGCTGCCGAGGTGCGCACTCTGCAACTAGAGCCCCCACCTGTCATACAAAGAACTCTGAGCTTATCTCGAAGCCTGAGATATGCAAAGTACCCTGTTCTTTACAGGTAACAGAAAAACAAACGTAACAACCTCTACGTCAAAACATGACACCGTGCGACACGCCCACATTAGGAATTGCTGATCAGCTAATACCATTCAGTGGTGTCGCACTTCAGAAGCCTTTCGAGCTCACCGAGCATAACAAAGGGCAGTATTCTTACACTGAACCCTGCAGTCACAGATCAGTTTGTATCGACGCAGCTTGCTTTCTACTCCCTGAAGGGTTGGTCATGGACTCGCAAGGAATCATCATTGTCCTTTTCTATTTCGTCGTTCGCTACATTAAACTTCAGTTGCCTTTCGATCGAAACGGTTTGTACGCGCCTGTCTCAGCGAGATTGAACTCTTTAGCTGCCTTCTTCATGGCGGATTCGAGCCCAGTTCTGCTACAATTCACCCTTGGTGACACCTCCAATATTCCGAACGCAATCACGAAGACGATACTGCTCTGCGCGATTGCCTTTTTCTCTTTCTTATGCGCTAAGTTGTCGCGTCGTTCCCGTGTTTTCACTGCGTTGATTACATAGCTCTCTTTGTGACACAGCACTATCGCAAAACCATTATCTTTGCAATGCGGCCACAGATGGCAGATCTGAAATCCCCTATCGTCGGTTCCTGTTCTACTCGCTCGCCATGTCATTCTTGTCGACTCTTGATTATTCCGGGGAGTCACTAAAATCTGATGCATGTGGAAGGTTTACAGTCCCTCGTTCACCTTGTTTTGGCTGCGGTAACAAGCCTCGTCCGCCCAAAGAAAGATTTCCGGAATGGCCCCTATGCCTACTTCTGCGGCTGTTTTGTTCTGTGTTTTTTTTTTCAACGCTATAGAAAATTTGTCCGTTTCTAGGCATAGTGAAATCCATCGTCCATCATCATGGTGGATTATTGTATGGGTGGCATGCTGCGGAATGGGTGGCATGGTGGATGACGGGTGGCACAGTTGGCACTGAGGGGCTCTTTGGGCACTGGCTGGCACGGTAGGTTCAGGCGGCACAGTAGGTGCTGGGTGGCAGGGTGAGCACTGGCGGCACGGTGGGCACTGGGCAGCACGTCGGATATGATCGTGGGCACAGCACGTGAAAAGTCAAGTTATGTGATGAATTGAACGAGCAGCGATTGCTATTCGGAAGCTCATGACAGGCTATCTTGATGTGGTGTATTGTGAAGTGTACAGTCTGTATCTACATGTGGACAACTGTGTGGCTATTTTCATGCTATAAAGATCAATATGTAAAGCACCATGTTATGTGGCATATCATCACACTTTATTGAAAAACATCACGGCACTTATAGCGTATTTGCTTTTGCACTCGCTCGCACCGGTGACCTGCTTCTGTAAAAAAAGCTCCGAAGGCGCTTCCGCAGAGAAGCAAGGTGGTTCTCCGGAGGTGGTGCTGGTGGCGCCACTGGCAGTTCACCTATGTATTTGTCCAGGCGGCCTAAAAGAAGAGCGCAATAAATATAGAAGTAAATTGTTTTTACATTGATTTGTAACAGTAAGTGAATAATGGAAATCTGATGCAATCACATCAAGTGAAAGATCGATTCAGCGAAAATTTCAGATAACAAAATGCAGTCAATGTTACACATAAAATGCTACCCAGTGCGCAAGCCAGGGCAGGTTTATTTGCAGTGAGAATGCATACACATGCATCACACTGTTTTGCAGATTTACATGGAATTCCTGTATGTGTTTTTGTTGCAAATCCACGCCTATTCTTATCGGGAGGTTGGCTTTACTGCAAAATTTAGTCACATGGCAGCTGTACCAAAGCCTTATGGGGTGAGTCTTTGGCTTCATATGTTGCATACTTTGTCTGATCTTCGACCACTCAAATTCGTGTGAGCTTGGTAGAGCCACAATTTGTCTACACTGCCTCTACTGCATACAGGAGAGCTGTAATGTGCCAGCTATCTTATTTGTCCATTCAATAGTTTGGTACCGTTACTTGTTGCTCGTCCAGTCGGTCAGGAAGCAGTTCGTAGCTTTAGCATTTGCCATATAGGCTTTAAAAATTTTGTGGAAAAGCTGTAGTGATGGCTAGCGCACAAGGTTGATTTAGCTGCAAATGATGGCAACCAATGCTTTAAAGTGAAGCTTTCATTGTCTCTACTCCCAACATTACGGGCGTTGCTGCTGCTGTGGTCTTGTCGGGCTTGCCGCTGGGTTTCTTGCAGCACCACCAGATGGCTCACAACTCCCCGGATCCTGACTGGCGCTGCAGCGCCAGCGTTTTACAGGTTGTGCGTAGTGCACGTGCTGTGCTTGTTTTAATTTCTATGCAACAAAAATGCAGGTGCTGGGCTGTGACAATGTAAACATTACAATCGTTCTTAGCCTTGAAAAATGCGTTTTTGCTGAAATCTCAACAGTGTGTTGGCCATGTATGCATGAGCCTATAAACACTCGCCAGCAAGTCCCTCCAAGGCGTGCACTCGACGTCGAGGACACCCAGGCCCGAAAGAAGTGTCAAACAGAACAGGAGCGTCTTAGCTAAGCAGTGAAGCGTAGTACAGACCACTAACGTATGTATGCATTGTATACAAACAAATATAATAACTAATTGATATATGCACAGCCACATAATTCAAATAAAGTTTAATATTTCTGCCATGATTTCTTGCGCTATGTGATGCAATGACAGCGCTGATTTCCCTCTAAGAGATTATGAACAATGACTCGCAACAACGCGTCAATCAAACACGTCTCCCTTTGTGTTGTGTGGACTGTGCAGACAAACAGAAGTGATGCACGCAAGGTAACGCTTAACATCAAATCGTCACTCTAGTGATGGACTAAACGCCGAAGAAATTACAAATTTGCCACCAACATGACCGTTAAATATTGTCAATAAAACAAACTGCGTACAAAACTTCGTGTACATTGATTCTCACAGTGCAGGGGATCGGCCATTTCTTGTGCTCTACTTTTGACTCTCCATATTGCTACTTTGCTAAGCTAACTTACATCTTCAATGTAAAAGCCTAAAGAAGCCTCTTAACATAGTAGAGCTATCTAATATGCTCGTTAGTTTCTAAAAAAGCATATTTTTGTAGGTAATAGAATCTGCGGCAGTGTGTTGATGCCAGCACAAGAGTTACCGGTACCATGATCCATAAAACAATTGAATCTTTGCAGAAGAAGGCCAGTTACAGCCATACTATATAGCTGTCCGTTCTAATCCAGGCTGGTGCCAAGCGCGGGAATTGAGCATGATACCCAGCACCTTGCTTTATTTTTGGCACTGGCGACAGGCATGAAAATTTTAGGATGCTTTGCATAGAATGAGATCAGCTATCTAGGTTACAGCGCACATGCGACTAATGTACGAGGTGCTTTCTTTGTTTAGCAGTTCCTTCCTCCATGTTATGCTTAAATTAAATTAGATCACTGAATGTAAGCCGAAAGTGCAGATAGGGCATATCTTAGAAATTTCAATAATGAGAACATCCAAAATCAAGAAAGGGGCTGACAGATGGAATAGCCCCCTGTGGTATAAAGTTAATAGGGATGAGGTGCCTCAGCAAGGCTAGCCAACATTTCGTTAGGAAGACCTAGCTTTGTCAAAGGCGGCCTCGTCAGCCTCGGCACGTGAGCTTTAAACGGTTAGGAGATTAACGTCATGTGCGGCTGTTGTCGGTGCCAGCTGGTTGCAAAGGTAGAGATCTTAAAGAAAATGAGCGCTCTCCCCTTCCGTCTGTAAGCGTGATCCTGAGATGAGGGGACCAGAGCGGGAGAGTGGGAAGGCGGCGAGAAAAGAAACGAAACAGAAGGAGAAAAAAAGACGCCAAGAGGGAAAAAAAAGAAAAAGACAAGAAAAAAAAGGGCATGGGAGGGTGTTGGGGAAGCGAGGAGCTAGGGAGCATTCGGGGATGTCATTGGCGGCATGTTCTTGCCGCTTTAGAAGGGCTGTTCAGGCGGTCACTGCGCGCGTAACAAAAAAGACCGAAAAAGACAGCACTTGAATGACTTGAGTGGCGTAGCAGCAATGCGTTTGGTAATCTTGAAGGAGTTATGATGGCGACAAGCAGTCTGCGATGCAATGCATGTGGTAGCTGGAAGGCAGCGCCATGGTCTTTTAGGGACGTTAGCCCCAGAACTCGACGTAGGTGTCGTCACGGCCGTTTACAGAACTAGTGATACCCTGCGTGGGTGATGCACCAAAAAAGGTATCCTGGTGTCAGAGACTTTGGAATGTGTTCGTAAGTGTGTTAAAAAATATATTGACGCTATGATGTGGGGCTCCCGCACCGCGGGACGGCGCGCGCAAAGGCCGGCGCCATGGAAGACGACGAAGCGCGTAAGCTGCACGCTCTTCTTCTGGCCCGCCATTAAAGAGAAGCGTCTATTTTGTGAGACTGCGTCTTCAATCTACGTTTAATTTTTTCTGGTGGAGGTGCGGGGTACGTGCTACCACTCCCATATCGAACGCCGTCTACGAGCCCAGTACGAAGTCCGGTCGAGCTGACTACAGTTCACGTACGGACAAGCTGTCGACTTCAAGGAGTGCCACATGAGCACGAGCCTATACCCAATCTAGTCTGAAAGATAAGTACATCAGTTCCGTCTTTTTCCTCAACGTCACCGACGAGGTCGTTTTTAACCAGCCGCGAATCCACACATCCTTCCATGGGGACTCCTTCCAGGATGTTGAGGACTGGCACGATCACATCGAGCGTGTCGCAGAATTCAACGGCTGGACTCCAGAGCGCAAGCTACGCAACGCCTACTTTGCCCCTGAGGACTATGCGCGTACATGGTTTGAGAACCGTGAGGCGGCCTTATCGACAAGGGACGAATTCCGACGGCAGATAACAAGCACATACGCCAGCCTCGATCGCAAGGAACGAGCTGAATCTGCAATTCAGGCGAGAGTACAGCAGCCGAATGAGATCGTCACAATGTTTGTCGAAGATATGACGCCGTCGGCTCATTTGTCCCTCTTCGTGGCGTACCCCAGGGATCTGTATTGTCACCCACATTATTCAATATTGCTTTCATCCTGCTTGCATGGCGCTTACGCGATGTACCAGACATAAAGTTCTTGTTGTAGGCTGATGACATCACGGTATGGAGCACTCATCACGGCCTGCAGACTCAAGCCGTTGCTCTTCAATCAGCTTTAGATATGACGGCGACTTACGCTTCTTCGTTCGGCCTTAGGCTTTCCGTCAGCAATTCTGCTCACATGTCAGTCGCCAAACGCTGGGTCCGCTGTAAACTCTCTGCAACACCCATTCGTCTTCATCTATCCGGAAACCCTCTTCAACAATGTTCAACTATAAAAATTCTGGGTCTAATGGTACACAGTCGGGAACCGGAACTGCTTGGCTCTCCAGCGCTAAAAAGCAGGCAATTCAGACGTTGGGTCTGATTAGGCACATTGCTCCTAAAACGGGCGGCGCCCGGTCATATGTTGCGCGGCAATTGGTGAAGGCGGTAGTGCAACCACGCCTTGTTTATCAAGCCCAATTCCAGCATTTGACGAGGGTACAAAGGGATCGCCTTGAGGCTGTTAATCGCGAGACAATGAGGGTCATCACTTGCCTTCCCCGCATCACCCCGATCAAGGCTCTCCAGGAAAATTCACAGCTCAACACACTAGATGAGCTGGTGCAGCAGCGACGTGGTGCTCGCAGGCTTAAGGCCAGCCTTTCACACGCAACGTGTGCTCTCAGGGCTTACGCTTTCTCGAACTCCGTTCTAGCACCCCCATCACCAGTTCTTCTTCCCCGGAGTTTTGTACAGCTGAGTGGTAACAAGCCAACTGATATACATCGCCCGACATCAACTCACGCGGCGGCGTCGCTTCGTGACCGAATTATAGCTCAAGATGCCCACCTGTCGCTTGGCTCCAACGTCCTTTACGTTGATGCAAGCATTCATGACTGTGAAACAACCACTGCAATTTATTGCCCATGCGCACCTGCCCTTAATAAGACGACCCGGTTTCAAATCCAAGAGCCTGCCTCCTCCTTTTGTGCTTAGCCCCTTGCTGTCTGAGAAGCGTTGTGCTCTGTGGCCGGCTTTCCCATGGTCCCCCCGGCCCGCATCGTCATCCGCACTGATGCCCTCCAGGCGACGCGGCTTCTGCGACGCGTCAGTCGCAGCCCTGAAATATGCCAACAGATCCATCTTCTGGCGGCACGCATCCCGCAGCCAATATCTGTCGAGTGAATCCCACGCGACCTTCTAAGCTTCCCAAGCCGTGCGGAATCTGCGACCCGTCTAGCGACCTCTCCATCGTCACTGCCTCAACTCTTTCACCTAGATGATGCCACCCTCCTTTTAACAAGGAGCACCTCCAGCGCCGCACACGTGCTCTCATACCTCCGTGTGCGGTAAACCTCCCCCGCGGTCTCACCCGTGCAGAGGAGGTTGCGATTCGGAGGATCCGGGTCGGGGTTGCCCTCACTCCTTCCATGACTAGGAAGTGGCCGCACTTTCGCCTGTTATATCCTCGTCCTGAGTGCCCACTCTGCAAGTGGCGAAATGCTGAACCCGACATCCACCACCTGCTGTGGGTTTTCCCTGCACTGAAACTGACGAGGCTCCGGCACCTCGCAGCCACGGGACTCTCGCCGCGTAATCCGAGCGATTACACTGCTTGGACGCAGGGACCGCATTATCGATCCCTCTTGGATTTCATTAGTTCAGCAAATCTTTGTTTATTCATGTAATCACCCTTTTCACCCCCATCCCATACCCCCATATTCTCTGATGCATTTACCCTCGCATTAAAAAAATATGGTCCCACTTTTCTGCCGCGCGGATCCATCCATCCCGGAAGAAAAGAAGATCAGGAACATGATGCGCGGTGTCAAGCAAGAGTTATTCGGTGGCCTAATACGTAACCCACCAAAGACCGTCGCAGGGTTTCTTGCGGAAGCCATATCAATGAAAAAGGCACTGCAGCAACGAACAAGGCAGTACAACCGCGACATGTCGACCCTATCGCGTGACTGTCTCGCTATACCCTTGGACAATAGCGACGTCTTGCGGGAGCTCATTAGGCTTGTTGTCCGAAAAGAGTTCCAAAAGCTTCAGGTTGCTCTGGTATTGATACCGCGACTCGCTCTGGCTGAGGTTGACCGGGAAGAAATCAGGCAGGCAGTACGAGTCCCGGAGCGAAGCGAGACACCACAGCACGAGGTACGGCCGCCACAGCCTCGCATGTCTTATGCGGAAGCTGCGGGAATTTCGTTGTCTCCGACTTATCGCGATGCGCGCGATGTCCCGGACTTTCTTGGTGTGCTCGCCGTTGAACAAGCAACTGGCAACTTCAGGACTCGCCGCACGCCATTCATGGCTGAAACACGACCACCCCGCAAGAGCGACGTATGGTGAACTGCAGACCGGAGACCTTTGTGTTTTCATTGCGGTAAAGCCGATCACCTCTACAGGGCGTGTCCTTACCGCCGAGCTGGGCTCCATGGATTTTCACTGAATGCGCCGTGCCCGCGGAATGGTGAACGCCCCCTCGAGATTGAAGCCTACCTCGCAGTCGCCAGGAGCTCGTTTGCCCCACGATTCCGTGACCCCTGGTCACCGTCAACTGCCCGATGCAAGTCTTCTAGCCCCGTCTTTTAGCCGAGCGCAACAAGGCGTCGCTCACCCAGCCCTGCCTCCCGGGAAAACTGAGTCCAGCGACCTGCGGAGGTGAGGTCGCTGACGTTACGAACGCTGAAGATCCTCAAGTACGACGACCGCGAAATGACGTAATTGAAACGCAGAGAAAGCTGTGTAGTTCGGTGTCAGTATCTTGCGATGTACCAGTTATCATAGATGACCGCGAAGTCACTGCGCTAGTCGACAGGGGTATGGACACGTCTGCTATGAGCAAGAATCTCGCGCGCACACTGAACAAAGTTTCGACGCAATGGACCGGAACTGAGAATCGTACTGCAGGAGGGCGCCTCATGACTCCAATGGGCTGGTGCATGGCACGAGTCAACATTCGGGGCTTCACGCACATCGGCGACTTGGTCATTCTTCCCGAATGTTCAAAGGACCTTATACTCGGCATGGATTTCCTTCAGTCTAACGGTGCCATCAGCGACCTGCAAGAGTCCAGAGTCAGCTTCGCTACTACGCAAGCCAAAGCGAACAGTAATGACAATGACAGTGACATCGCGCTTCGTGTAGCTGACGATCACGTCACGTTGACACACAAGAGCAGCGTGCTTACCCTTTGCTGATGCGCCATGGAGGACGACGCCGAAGGAATTGCTGAGGCCAACATCCCCCTGCTTCTTGAGCGCCACATTTGCATAGCCAGAGGGCTTCTTCAGGTGCGAAACAAATGTTCAGTGATTTTGCTAAGAAACTTTAGCAACGAGTATCGGCATGTACCGCGAGGAACGACAATCGCATTTCTTCGCGAAATCGTTTATGTTACTGACATTGCCACATTGGAAAACGTATCGTCTCAGCAATCTGAGTTCCCCAGCCTAAAAGAATTGATTCACGTTAACGCTGCTCTGCCAGACGATCAGAAAGACCTTCTACTGAGTCTTGTGAATGAATTTGCGGACTGTTTTTCAATGTCGTCCAAAGTACGGCGCACGTTCGTCACAAAGCACCGCATTATTGCGGACGAGTCTGCACGTCCTGTTGGTCAGCATCCTTACAGAGTGCCTCTAGTGGAAACGGAAGCGATCAAGCATCAGGTGGAAGAGATGCTCCAAGACGACGAGATCCAGCCGTCCACAAGCCCGTAGGCCTCCCCTGTAGTGTTAGTCAGAAAGAAAGATAACACACTACGGTTCTGTGCAGATTACAGAAAGTTGAACAGTTTCACCAAGCGCGATTTTTATCCATTGCCACGCATCGACGACGCATTGGATCGTCTACAACATGCCAAGTTTATTTCTTCGTTGGATCTTAAATCAGGGTATTGACAGATCGAAGTTGATGAGAAGGTTCGTGAAAAAACAGCGCTTGTTGCACCTGACGGGCTTTATAAGTTCCCATTTCTCCCCGTCGGTCTCTGTTCCGCACCTGCCACCTTTCAACGGATGATGGATACCGTGCTTGCTGAACTCAAATGGCAAACCTGCCTCGTATACTTGGACGACGTCGTCGTGTTCTCAAGCACTTTTGACGAACATCTCGCACGACTCGAGAGTGCCCTCGCTGCGATCCGTGCTGTCGGCATCACCAAAGCCTCAAAAATTGTACTTCGGGTTCCAAGAGCTCAAATTTCTTGACCATGTCGCTGGTCCTAAAGGCATCCGATCAGACACCGACAAGTTAGCTGCCGTCGTCGAGTTTTCGACACCCACAGACAAGAAGGCTGTCCAACGCTTCCTTCGTTTGTGCACATGTTACAGGCGCTTTGTCGAGGGATTCTTGAGAATCGCTGAGCCTCTGACACAGCTTACACGCGACGATGTGCCTTTCATTGGGGCGGACAAGCAGCAATAGTCGTTCAATGAATTGCGCCCCCAGCGTTTGAAAGCGGCCCCGATACTTTCTCATTTCGACGAAGACGCTTACACTGAAAACCACACTGACAGCAGCAATGCGGGTCCCGGTGCAGTTCTTGTGCAGTGGCAAGCATGTGCGGGAGGCCCCATTGCTTATGCAAGGCGCAATCTCAGCAAGGCTGACAAGAACTACTCAACCCATGAAAAAGAATGTTTAGCGGTGGTGTGGGTAATTGGTAAATCCAATTGCTTCTGCTTCGCGTACACTGTTGGAAGCAGAATGAAAATACGGGGCGTGAGGTCCAACTCGCCCTGGAGCCGCGACTAGTTTTGACGGTAACCACAAGTCTGCGTTTGTTCGAATTTCACCGCCAAACTTATGGAGTGGCAAATGCGCCCGCTATCTTTTAGGCAATGTTGGGCGAGGTTCTTTACGGCATCCCACACGTAGGGTGCTATATTGAGGACGTTAACGTCACAGGAACTGACACGATCCCTGCTAAAAGACACTAGAACGGGTCTTGCAACTCCTGAGAGACAACATAACGCTTAAGCTGGATGAATTCCGTCTTTTTTTCTTTTTCAAAAAGCGGTTACGTACTTGGGCCACACAGTGATTGAGGAAGTCTTACCGTACCGATGTAAAGAAGAGTGCAGTCTTACAAGGCCTTGAGCCCACTAAAATTGTAGAGCTTATGTCGTGTTTGAGAATGTGGAACTCTTACTCAAATTTTTCCAAGAACGCTTCGACAGAAGCAGAGCCACTTTATCAGCTTCTTAGAGAAAGTAAAAGAATTGTGGAGAACAAAAAAGTTCTGCACCGCGTTTAAAGACAAGAAGTACTTGCTGACAAGCAGCAAGTGCTGACGTTCTATTAGATCTGGAAACCTCTCACACTGCTTTGCCAAGCACCGTCATTTGTTTTAGGAGCAGTTATCTTTCAAGAAAGAGTTGAGGTTGACGAAAAGCGAATTGCTTTTGTTTCGCGTGCGCAGTCGAACGCAGAAAGAAAATACCCGGCGTGCGAAAATGAGGCTCTGGCGTTAATAATTTGCCGAAAAAATTTCACCGGTAGCTGTACGGCCTACAATTTACTATATATACAGACCACCAGCCACTATTCGGTATATTAAGGCACTGTAAGCGTATCCCGACTGTCACTGCCACACGTATGCAACGGTGAGCTATAACCCTCGCAGGTTACAGGTACCAGTTGAAATTTAGAAAAGGGAGAAATTTAGAAGTGGCAGATGCCTTCTGTGGGTCGCCCCTGACCAGGACTGGCAGAAAACGCGCCATCAGATTACTTGTCAGTCCCTCAGTGTCTCCCGCTGACAGCAGAGGAGACTTCAAGGGTCTGGAAGCGAAGCCAAACTCTATGCCGCGTGACACAATATGCTTTAAACGGGTGGCCTAGGCCGCATGCAGATGAATTTAAATCTTACAATGTTCGCTGCTATGGGCTGTCGCTAAAGCAGTGCTGCTTGACATGGGGTGTAAGGGTAGCAATTCTGATGCTAGCAAGGGGCCGCATACTAAACATGCTGCATGAGGAGAACCCGGGTGCGAGCCGCATAGAAATGCTGGCGAGATGTTTTGTATGGTTCTCAGGAATCAATTTGGCCACTGAGGAGCACGTTGAGAGGTGCAAAATTTGTCTAGCAGTTCAGCCTGCTCCTCGGATTGTTCCGCTTCACCCTTCACCCTGTGCAGTGTTGGTCACGTGTCCTTGTCGATCTTGGCCAGAAGGGTACGAGCGTGCTTCTTCTTTTGATTGACTCATTCTCAAATTGGATTGAAGTGTGGCCGATGAGGTCCACATTTACAGAAAACCTTGGGAAATCTTCAGGGTGCTTTTGTCGCTTCCGGCTTGCCCGATGTATTGGTCAGTGACAACCGGCCACAGTTCACCTCGGCAGAGTTTCTAGAATTTATGACCACCAATGGTGTAAAACACGTTCATATTCCTCCTTATCACGCAGCGTCCAGTGGTGCTGCCGAATGAACGGTACAAACCGTGAAAAAAAGAACCTTGTTGAAACAGGTGCTTGAGAGTGTGGCCTTGGGTGAGCATCCCACAGTACAAGAAAGTGTTTATAGTTTTGTCATGGCGTACCGGAACACAGGAAGAAGTGTGACAAGCAAAGCACCAGATGAAGTTCATTGAGGTGCCAGCCACGCATAAAGCTTTCATTCCTAAAGCCTGATGTTTCAAAAACCATGCAACACATACAGGAGAAATTGAAAGAGCAGCACGAATTGTTTCATAGGCAGGAGCGCAGGTTCGTCGTGGGGCACCGTGTGTTGGTGAAAAGTGTGTGGGGTGAAGGCGTTTCGTGGGAAGAATGTGTTGTGATCCACGTTGTCAGTGCGGTGACATATACGGGGAAAGTGTCCGATCAACTCCGTTTCACACACGCCGATCACTTGCGTCCCGGACATGCCCGCCCGGCGTCACGCAGCTGCACTGAGATGTGCACGTGAAACAAACGCCACCTGAAAGGTGGTGGCAGCAAAACGCACGTCGAGGCAGACAGAAAAGAATGGTTCAATTCTCCCGGGATACCGGATTACCATAATCGCCGAGAAACACCAGTGCACGACAAAGTAGCAAAAGGCCCACACAGCAGACTCTACCGCAAGACTTGGTGGAGTCGTCCGTGCCAGCTGTGCCGGCTGCATGCACCATGAAGGAACAGCCACCACTACTTCGAGTTGATCGTGTGCCGCGACAATCGAGTTTGGCGTGAGGTATTGTGGCGGATGGATGTGCTATTTCCGGCTACATGGCGCCAACGTATTCATCAGTTTTTTCTGCAATCATTGAGCTTCCTTCTGTTTTGATTTGCTGATTTTTTAGGCTTTCAAATAATTGGGTGGTTTTTTTTCTTTGTCACTCTTTTTTGTGTGCGCGCGGACGTGTTCCGTGCACATTTGCAGGATAATCAGCGCGTCCTTTCGCGCCACGTGCTTCAACACGAGCAACCGGGTGGGACGTTAAGTCTTTATCGCCTTTAAATAGTAGCTTGGAAGCGGCAAGAGTAACAGCTATTAGTCGTTTTACTGGGTGTGCCTTGGTATCGGGAATATTGCTTTGGTAGGAAAGTGGGAGCGTGGCCGCGTGGGTGAATTACTTGATGACATTTTAGGGATTTAGATCCTGTGCGTATCGGTTTTTGCTAGAAGGTGCGTGTCTGCATTAATATAGTATTACAGTATTGTAGTATTTGCATTAGACGAATCCACGCAATACATGGCAAGAAAGCTGGGAAAGCGTGCAGTGTGCAGGGGGTCCCTCAAAGCAGGTGAGAGGACGGATGAGAATGGAGAAAGGATAGGGTCCATCGGCACACGCACTGTATTCTCAATGCTAGTCTGAAGAAAATGGATGGTTTCCAGGAAGAGCTTGTCAAACAGGATGAAGAGCTCAAAAATGAGCTAAATATGGAGTGTGTTGCAGAGAAGGTAGTTCAAGGAAGACTTCAAGCAGCCGAGGAAAAGCTGAACAGGGCCGCCATTGTGATCGAGAATGGTTGTGACAATGGAACGCAGTGGTGAGAGGACGTGGAATACATGCAAAGTGGGGAGGAGGTAGCTGGAAAGAGCGCCTACCTTGAGGGAGCCACAGAAAAAGCAGGAGCGCCGGGGTCAGTGCGCCTTGTAGAGTCAGAATCACACGGAAAAAGACAAAGGCAAGCAGGCAGTGGTAAGAGATAGTGAAGTGATGATTGTCACCGGCAACTCAAACCTGGCTTAGTGCTCAGAAGGAATTGTGGAGAGGTGAAAGGCGACAAAAGAGTGGCGGTAGGGATAATTCAAGGGCGGACACTAAGTTCTGCCATGGAGCGAGCAAAACGAAAGCTTGCCGGAAATGCCCACGTGCGCAACCTTGTTATAGTAGCAGGTGGGCTAAATGACGCCTTAAAAATGAAATGGACAGTACTAGCCCAGCGCTTGGCAAAGGGGTGGGCGACATGCGCGTACTATCCCCTCACCCTCAGGTGCAGATCGTGGTGTGCACGGTGCCGTAGGTGCCTGTACGTCACAGTCCCGTACAAAGATTCGTAGTGGCTGTTAATGAGCCGATATGGAAAATGAGCCGGGAGAAATGTTTCGGGGTTGTCGAAGTAAGCAGGAAAGTGAGAAGGTGTAGTGGTTTTGAACGAGAAGGGATCCACTCATCCTGTTGCTTTTTAGGGGGCTTACGGGCGCTAAGGAGGCCAGAGTAGGCAGTAATGAAGAAGGTCCCCTAAGGGAACCTGTGAATAGCATTGCCGTCAATATCAGGAAAAGGAGGAAAGGAAGAACGAGAGCTCGCCATGCAATAGGCGACACAAAGATGCAGGGTGGCAGAAGAAAGGAAATGTGGGCAGAGATTAAGGAGCGTTAAATATAGAACAAACAGGGCTGCATGTGGTTACAGAAACGCACATAAGGTGCAACAGAACTAAGTCGGAATGAGAGGGAGGGGGAGTCGGAATACTCATCCATCAGGGAGCCAAATGGAAAAGAGTAAGTTCAAAATGTCAAGAGAATCTTTGGTTACCAGGTAGAATGAGTGGGAAAAACTCTTGGCTGCGCGTAACGCATCTGCGGACCATAAATAATTAATTGCACAGACAAGAATAAAGTGTTACTGGAATGCAGAAGTGCTGACATTAAAGGTTTCGGTAATGACGCCGAAATTATCCTATTAGGTGATATGAATGCCAACATACATGATTGAGATGGATATACCGACGGCAACGGGAAGTCAATGCTAGACTTTTGTGCGCAACATAACCTCGTCATCCTCAATGCATAGCCCAAGTGTGAAGGGCAGCTCACATGGGAAGTGGGAAACTGGCCATCGACCATTGAGTATTGTCTCGTGACAGAAGGAATTCATTATAAGTGGACAGAAATGCTGAATGACCAGGAACGGTATAGCAGCATAGGGAGTGACTAGAAACGCGTCATAATGAAAATGGGATATGTAGTTGGGAAACAGAGCAAGGAGTGCAAAACGACCAGTCCAAATTTGATCGCTAATATACAGGCTAGCAATGCCGACAATCAAATTAAAGCGGCAAGCATGGGCAGAGAATATTGACATTTTGGGAAAATTTCAGAATGGCTTCAGAATAGGTTATACAATGAACAAAACCAGAACAAGGCGAAAGCAGGAGCCAACGTTAGGGCAAGTGGACTTGTCTTTTTCAAGGCGACATATGCTTTCCTCACCACAGTATATATAAGGTGCTGTTCTAAAGGGGAGCGGAAGTAACGCGGGTGGGTGCTTCAACGAGCGAAGGTGTGTTAGCATGTCAACTTGAGAATAAATGAACGCTGTGCACAAGGCCGGCGACACGGCCGTGTGTCAATCACGTGTCAATGCCCTTGTGTCTGCCGGCGTGTCAAAGGCCTGCACAGCAGCCCTCTATTACTCGTTTCACTGGTGATCGTAGGCTATCTTGTCTCTGAAAGAGATAAAAGAAAGAGCGACAGCAAACGGTGCTCGTAACAAAAAAAAAGAAAGCAAATACTGGAATGTTATAAATAAATAAATATTGGCGAAAAAGGAAAGAAGAAGGAAGAAAAGGATAAAAAAATGAATAGGTAGGCGTTTGTATGATAACTTATTCGTTCTTACTTAGTGTATTGAAATTGCAAGAGGAGAAAGCGGAACGTTAGATGTGGTCTTTTTAGACATTAGAGGGGCGTATATGACAAAGTAAACCATAACATTTTGTGGAATATTCTGGAAGGGGAAGGCTTAGGTGACGATTGCATACAGCTTTCCACAGACATTTACCTTGAAAATACAGTTTGCGTTGAATGGGACTGAGGCAGGGATGGCCTTTATCCCCACTGTTATTTATGATGTACATGGTGAGGATGGAGAGGGCGCTAGAATGAAGTAATATCGGGTTTACTCTTTCATACAAACCGGCGGGTACAGTAGCAGAGCAGCAGCTTCCACGTTTATTTTATGCGGATGACAGTGTGTTGCTAGCTAACAAGCAAAGTGATTTGAAACGTTTGGCTAATACCTGTGGACAGGAAGGCGAGAATTTAGGTTGGAAATTTAGTGTTAAAAATTATGTATTATGGTAGTCAATGAAAACAGTGAAATGACATTGACAATAAAGGGCCAGGAAATGCCTCGGGTGAATGAACATCAATACCTTGGTATATTGATAAACGACGGCAATAGATATATGGAAGCCCAGGAAGAAACTATAATAGTAAAGGGAAAGAGGATAGGAGCCACAATTAAGCACACAGCTTTATGGGCATACAATAGGTACGAGGTGCTCCGAAGTACCCGGGAGTGCCTGGAGGAGCTGCTGGCAGTCACTGAGCTGCACGGAATTCCAGTGACTGCCCGACTACCAGCCGAGCGCGGCAAGAGCACCGGCTTCCTGCACGGGGTGGTCGGGTTACCCGCGGACGCAGACCTGCTGGGAGCCATCGAGTCGAGCGTTCCCGTGCTGTCGGCAACGAGGGAGTAGAGCACCATCACCATCCGATTCGCGGGACCGGTCCCCCCTGAACACGTGCGCCTTTTCAAGCTCGGATTCAGGGTGAGACCTGCCAGGCCCCGTCCAGTGCAATGTCGGCAGTGCGGTCGCTTCGGGCACGTGCTGGAGTCCTGCAGATGGCCGACCGACTGCATCTCCTGCGGCAAAAGCCACGTGGAGGGCGCCTCCTGCCAGAAAGTTCGCTGCAGGAACTGCGGGGGGCCCCATAGGGCCGACACTCCCGCCTGCCCCTAATGGCAGGAAGAACGGGAGGTGGCCACCATCATGGCTTCCTCCACCTCGGCATTGTCGAGGCGTGCTGTCAGGGCAGCAGTCCGGGAGGAGAAGCAGCCACAGCAGTCCTTCTCAACTCCGGCGCGGTCCTATGCGAGCGTGCTGAAGGGCCCCAGTCCTGCACCCAGGCGTCCGGTACCAGCCCCTCGTGCCTCTCAACGCCAGCAGACACAAGATACTGCTGCTCCACCCGCCCAAACTACTATGGATCAGCTGGTATAAAACCTGCTGCTCACCATGCAAGCAGTCAGCACCATGCTGCCAGCTGACCATCCGCTCCGGGCCATTTGCCTGCAGGCAGTGGCATGTCAACAGCAATATAATCACCATGGCTAGTCGCACAGCAAAACGTCGGCCGCGCATCCTGCAGTGGAACGTGCGCTCGCTGCGCCGACGACACGCCGAACTTTCCGAACACCTACTTCTGCACGAGTACGACGTGCTCGCGTTGCAAGAGACATACACGCGCGACGGGGAGTGCAACCTTCCGGGATTCGTGGGATACCACAGTGCGACCACCTGCGAGTTACGGACTTGCGCCAACGTGCAGTGCTGTGATCCGCTCCATCCACCCGGTCGCTCCCGCGCGTCTATTTACGTCCGTGCGCGTCTTGCCCAAGCAGTCGTTCGTGTGGCCGACATTGTTCCCACCTCCGTAGAGTGTGTGGCTGTGACCGTGCGCGTTGGGGGGGCCGACACTTGTGTTGCCAGCGTGTACGTGCAACCCGTACGACGGTGGGATACGACCTTCATCGAGAGCCTCACCGCGCGCATCGGTGGTGACTGTGTCGTGTGCGATGATTTCAACTCCCACCACACGGCGTGGGGCAGTGCCCACAGTGAGCCGAACGGCAGGGACCTGCTAAGTTCCATCCATGCTTCGGGCCTGCTAATCATCAACACCGGAAGTCCCACTTTTGTGCGTCGGAGGGTACACGGGAGTGCGATAGACTTGTCGCTCGCGAGTGAGCGATGCCACTACGAGTGGGTTCGCATCCCTGACACGCAGGGGTCGGATCACTATCCGATCTCTCTCGAACCGCTCGGCCGAACAGCACGAGGACATGTACGTACCGCGTCACGGACTGGTCTCATTTTCGGTCCCTCTGTGCCATACCCCCTCGAGCAAATACAAACTTTCTTACGCATCTTACGAGGTGTTTGGATGCCGCTACAAAATCGTGCGCGGTGCCTGCTGGAACGCCGGTCCCCGATATCAAGCTTCTCAATCTGCGCGCTGTCCGTCGTCGCGCCGAACGCCGTGCCATCAAGAGCGACAAGGTGGAGCATTGGACTTTATACAACCTCCTGGACGCTGCGTGTCGCCGTCACGCCAGGCAGCGCCGCAATCAGAGCTGGCAAAGTCTCTGCGTGTCATTGGAGGACACTCGCGACAAGTCGCGCCCTTGGCGCATTCTCGCTTCCCTCCTCCGTCCCAAGATCCCTCGCCATCCTGCACTCTCCATCGCGGTGGCTACGGGCTTGAGCACAGAGCAACTGGCCGAACTCTTCGCCGATGCCTTCGCTCCACCGCTACCGTCTGTGCGCCCAGTCAGTGCACCCTGCGAACTACCGCCGCACAACAAGGCTGAACTCCTCGCTCCCCTGCGCTACTTTCCTACGAGGGCAATCTTGGAGCACGTTGAGGTGCTTTGCTCGGCCGAGTTTACCCTCAGTGAGTTGCGCATTGTTTTGAACACGCGTAAACGACGCTCAGCGCCTGGTGCCGACGGACTAACACATCAGGTCCTCAGGAACGTCGATGCAGCGCAGCTCCCTTGCCTACTCGAGGCCTTCAACGGCGTCTGGCGCAGTGGCATTATTCCTGCTGACTGGAAAGAGGCGATAGTCGTCCCTATTCTCAAGCGCGGCAAAGCTGCCACGAGCGTCAGCTCCTATCGCCCAGTGTAGCTTACTTCGGTAGCCGGCAAAACTGTAGAGGCCGTGGCTTTGCGCCGCCTTGAGTGGATCGCCTCCGCCCTCGACGCTTTCGCCCCAGAACAGAGGGGTTTCCGGCGACTGCGCTCAGCAGCTGACTCGCTCGCGGACGTCGTGGCTACGCTCGAGCACGCAGCAAGTCGCCAAGAAGCCGGATATCTCGTGCTGCTCGATGTGCAACGCGCATTTGATGGTCTCCCTCACACCACCATCATTCAAGCCCTCCGTGAGCTACGTGTCACCGGCCGCCTCTTTGACTACATCGCGGCCTTCCTCAGTGACCGCACGCTCAGAGTGCGAGTTGGTGACACGCTCAGTGCCCCTCGCAGCGTAACCTCCGGGGTTCCCCAGGGCAGCGTGATCAGCCCATTTCTTTCTAACTTGGCTCTGGCAAGACTACCTGACTACATCCCCAAGATGACAGCCCACGAAGTGCGCGTGGCGATCTACGCCGATGACATTGCACTGTTTGCGTGCGGGCCCACGGACCTCGGCTTCCAAGTGCGAGAATCCCTGCAGTCGGCGATCAACGCCGTCGATGAATATCTCGCCAGCATAGGGCTCCAGCTCTCGGCGTCAAAAACTGAGGCGCTGTTCGTACACCCCCGTGCTCGTGCGCGCTTCGAAATGCCTTGTCTCACGCTGCGCGGAAGCCCCCTCCCGTGGCAGAAGAAAGTGCACTATCTCGGACTTGACATCGACTGCCGGGTCAACTTTAACGCCGCCGTCTCCCAGCTCTGCAAGAATTCTAAGAAGGTGGCTGGCGCCGCATGCTCCCTGCTCGCCCGTGGTCGTGGTTGTACACCGCAACTTGCGCTTCGAGTTTACAACTCGGTCGCAACAACGCGAGCACTCTATGCGCTTCCCCTCACGAACGCCAGAGCCACCAACTGGAACGCCATCGACATGGAGCACCGCACTGTAATTCGCCAACTTTACGGGCTTCCTCCCAACTCGCAAGTAGGAGCAACTCTCGCCGAAGCGGGAGACTGGCCGCCCTCACTTCGCGCACGGAAGCAAGCGATGAACCACATCGAGCGCCTTCAACGTTCGCCACAGGGACAACGCCTCGTTTGTCGCCTCCACACCCTCGAGGGCTCGGGCATGGGCCAGCGTGCCACCGAGTTCAGCGCACTCGTCGCGTCGACGCCGCAACTCCTACCTCTGCCGGTATCGCCGCACGCCTCCGCGCTACTCGATGTA
Source organism: Dermacentor variabilis (assembly GCF_050947875.1). NCBI lineage: Eukaryota > Metazoa > Arthropoda > Arachnida > Ixodida > Ixodidae > Dermacentor > Dermacentor variabilis. The sequence continues at coordinate 28,268 of NW_027460347.1, forward strand.
AACACCACGGTGCCAGGCGTCAAGTCCAAGCAACAAACAGCTCTTTGTGCTATGCAGCAGGAAACGGCCGCACTGCTACACGAGCGCCTAGGGGGCCGGCTGCTCGTTTACACCGACGGCTCCGTGGCGAGTGATGCTTCCGGTGCTGCAGCGTGCATGGCGCCGGATATTTGCGCTGCACGGCAGTGCCGCCTTCGTGTTGTGTGGTCGTCGACGGTGGCCGAGCTTGCTGCGATCGACCTAGCAGCTGATCTCCTGCTTCAAGAGCGCAGTGTTGTTTCTGCCGCGATCCTTTCGGACTCGCGCGCGGCACTGTGTATGCTGGCGAAGGATTACCTTGGACCTCCGTTGGTGCAGCGCGTCGGCTCAAAGCTCCGCCATCTCGTCAGCCAGGGCTGCGATTTGGCGTTGCAATGGGTTCCAGCGCACATCGGCCTGCAAGGGAACGAAGCCGCCGACGCTCTCGCAAAGCAGGCTCACTCCCTGCGCTTCCCCCTCGCCACCTCGGTCACCGGCTTCGACGTGGCCAAAACAACCATTCTGCGAACGCTCCGTGCGCAACACCCGAACCAGCGCGTCGCCGCAGGTACGTCACTTCGACTCCTCCCCCGCGTGGGCTTCTCCCGGGCGGACCGCTCTTTCCTGCTTCGCCTGCGCGTCGGCTGCTACAAGACGGCTGCTAGAACACACAGGCTGCAGGGAATTGGCGACTCCGCGTGCAGCAACTGCGCCGATTTGGAGACGCTCGACCACTTGCTACTTCGCTGCCCTGCCTTCGATGTGGAGCGCACGGACTTGTGTACAGTCTATCGGCGACTGGGACTGACTTGCGATACGGCGACCGCGCTGCTATTCCCTGCAGCCCACTCGTCCATCGTGAAGCACGCTTTTTCGGCACTGCTAGACTACTGCAATGCGATGCACTTGAGAGCGCGGCTCTGAGCCCCGCACTCACTTTTTTTCCCCTTGCCACGTTCGTCCCGTCTTTCTCTCCTTCATCTTTTTCTTCCAATTCCCCCCTTCCCCGTGTAGTGCTGTTGAGGTGTCCTCCTGTGAGAGACAGTTACGGCGCTGCACTTGTCTCTTCTGTTTCCTTTTCTAAAATCACTTCACACACACACGCTCACGGGAAGACTATAAATGAAGCTGTTCAGGGTGATATGGGCTGGACTAGTTTTCAAATGAGGGGAGCTCACAGCAATATTGGTTATGAAGAAGGAATGAGGAATATGGAAAAAGGTAAGTGGGCTGGGAGTGCGGAGGCATCCGTACAGGAAAAACAATATTTCGCGGTGGGATAAAGAACTCGAAAGCTTACCAGCATGTATGCGGCCGATAGAGGCAGCAACATAGCAACAAAGAACGTCAACCGCAAACACAGAGAGGTTCGAAGCATCTTATGGGTGGCGGCAGTGGAAAATAAACCTGCCACGAGTAACTACTTAAGATGAAAAACCAAAATCTGCAAAGAAACAATTCATGATAACTCAAAGGGAAGTCCATTACTTTTCGAAGCAATATCAGGATGCCTTAAAACACGCACCTATAAAGCGAGATATAGGGAAGAAGCATAGGCTTGTTGCGGTAAAGCTAGGGAAACGGTGGAACATCTTTTATTAGAATGTGAGGACATCTGGCCAGCGGTCGATTTAGGCACCACTGGCCTCCTTGAAGGCCTCGGGTTCAGCGAGAGCAGGGGAAAAGTAAATATGTCCGCAATAGCGATTAGTAAGAGGCGATTGGAAGATTGGTGAAAGAAAATTAGGGTAACGACAAAAAACGGAGACGTACAAAAGCAACGTTCATAATAGGGTGTCAGAGAACTTGGTTGTAGGAGTTCATCGTGTTATTTTTTCGCTTTTTGTTTTTTCATGTCTTTTCTTATTTAGGTAGGGCATCAGGGAGTACATAGCAAGTGCTTCGTGGCGCAAGCCACGAAAGAAGACGCTCATAAAATCCATCCATCAAGTCGGACTGCTTTAAACATCAGAACTTGAAGAAATTGCAGCTAAATTATGATTCATGTGCTAGTGTTAAGTTTTTAATGAAACGTTACCAAATTTTGCTAGGGTTAGCTAATGAACATATTTAATTAACATATATATATATATATATATATATATATATATATATTTATATATATATATACATATAAACGAGAAGAGAGGAGGTTAAGCGAGGGTGCTGATTTTTATTACTCATATTATGAGAAGCCAACAAACACTGACACCAAGTAAAATATAGGGGAAATTACTGGTGCCTAATAAATGAAATAAACAAACGGCAAATTAATGGAAATTAAAGTGGATGAAAAAACAACTCGCCGCAGGTGGGAACCGAACCCACACCCTTCGCATTTCGCGTGCGATGCTCTACCAATTTAGCTACCGCGGCGGTGTTTCCCCATCCACTTTCTTGGGCATTTATGTGTCCTAGTAGAACTTTGGGAGTGTTAGCCAGCGACATCACTCACATACCTTGGCGGCAGACGTGGAACGTCCATTTTGCCGCAGGCGTCACGCGAACGTGATCTTCTTGGGTGAAGGCAACTGGTCAATAAACCCACACATGCTACCTGAAGGCATCAATGTTGCCGGATTCAAGACACTGGTTATGTAATAAACGAGAAGAGAGGGGGTTAACGGAGGGTGCCGATTTTTATTAGTCATATCATGACAAGCCAACACTGACACCAAGGAAAACATAGGGGAAATTACTTGTGCTTAAAAAATGAAATAAAGAAACAATGAAAACATTAATGGAAGTTAATTAAATTAATTAAATAAATAAGTAATAATTATTATAATTATAAATAAATAAAATAATTACATATTTGAAATTAAATATATTAATGCTTGTTTATTTCATTTATTAAGCACAAGTATTTTCCCCTATGTTTTCCTTGGTTTCAGTGTTTGTTGGCTTCTGGTATATTGTTCCAATATACCAGAAAAAAAGCAGTTCTGGGTCCGGGTAAATATTCACAGTGAAGTAGACTCGCGTATGAAGCGGTTTTATTGACGTTTCGGCCGGGGTCCGGCCTTCATCAGAATACATTGCATGGTGTCAGTACAGTTAATATACATGTACCTATCAACCAAATGATGATATGTTTACATGGAAAAGGAATAAAATGGGCGAAAAAGATGCATCTGAATCGTTCAAAGGACTGCTGACACGTGTATAGACCGATGGCGATTGCAAACATATCATCTAAAATACAACGCATAAAAACGCACCGAAATGAATTGTAAAAACCAATCGCCACGTGACAACAAAACGTCAATATGTGCTCAATATGTGCTATGTTATCAAGCAAACACCGACACAGAAAAAGGGGAATAGCGACGTACTAGTAGAAGAAGGGGCAGGTGACGGGCTACAAAGACAGGCAACTTGCTTTTCCTACACATTCATTCATACCACACGCGACGGTATCAAACTTACAGATAAGGAAGGATTCGCGGGCTTCTCTATCATAATTTGAACGAAATCCAGATTCAAGCAACGTGACTCTCAGTTTATCAAATGAGTGGTCAGGAAGATGCTCGTGTCTTGATATGGGCAGGTTGGGCAACGTGTTAGCGTGCGATTTATGATTGTTAAAGCGGAATGTGAAAGGCCCTTCTGTTTGTCCGATGTACTGTTTTGTTTCAAAGCGTACATTCAAGCATGTATAGTACGTTTTTTGCGTCGCAGTCGAAATCGCCTTTCATTTTTAAACAAAAGTTTGAAGACGTACTAGTAACCTGTTGCGATGTGACCATGTAGGGGCATACTTTACATCGCGGTTTTCGACAAGGATGGCATCCGATGGCATCAGGGCAGTCACTCTTAGATGATGATGCTAGTATATCTCAAATATTTCTAGCTTTACGGTATACTGCTTTAGGCGGATCAGAGAATATGTTTTTTAGGCGTTCACTTTGCAATAGAATATTGTGGTGTTTCTTTAATACATGCGAAACACTTGAGACTGACGCAGTGTGGGTTAGGACAAGATTTGTCTGGGGTGAGGGAGTCGGTTTGTTCTTAATGCAAAGAAGCGTCCTTCGGTCATGCACGTCTACGCGTTTTATTGCATCGTAAATTAATTGTGGTGGGTATTTTCTTTGGCTAAAGCGTTTTTTAGGGTACCGCAATTCGTTTGAAACTCTGATTGCTCAGAACAAATTCTTTTAAAACGTAAGGCTTGGCTATAAGGAATGCTAGTCTTGCAATGTTTAACGTGACTGCTATGGAAGTGCAAATACTGACATCTATCTGTCGGCTTTTTGTATAGGGCAGTAGATAGTGTATCATTTAGCACTGAAACGATGACGTCAAGGAAGTTAATAGTAGACGCAGAATACGTGTGAGAAAATGATATGGATGGATGGGCATTGTTAAAGTCAGATCTGAAAGAAAGGAGTTCCTGTTCCCCATGAGGCCAAATCAGAAAAACATCGTCAATGTAACCTTTGTAATAAAAAGGTTTTAACGTCCTGGTTAGCAAAAATTTATCTTCTAGTTGGCCCATTAATATATTGGCGTAGTTCAGGCCAATTCGCGTACCCATAGACGTCCCAGTAACTTGCACATAGTGCTGTCCTTCAAATTCGAAGTTATTTAGTTCTAAAATAAGGGCTAGCAAATTTGCCAATGTGTCGCTATCGATTAGTTTCTCGGGTGATACACTTTCGTAGCAATTGACGACTGCCATGATGCCATCAGAATGTGGAATGTTAGTATACAAAGATGCTACATCAAGTGTGACCAAAAGAGAACCTTGAGGAATAATGAGATCGATTGTATCCGACAGGAAGTGGGTAGTGTCTCTTACGTAAGAGGCAAACGTAGCTGGGATATTACTAATCAGGGAATCTCAGTAGCTGGACAAATGTTCTGTGACTGTACCAATACCATAAATGCTGGGACGACCTGTGTTGTTTATCTTATGTATTTTAGGTAAAAGGTAAAAACGACCAGCAAGAGGACTTAGTGGAATTAGAAAATGAACCGCATTGTCAGGCACCTTTTTCTTCTTGACGAGATCTAGCACTGTGCTGTTGATCAGAGATTTATATTGCTCAGTGGGGTCATGATGAAGGTGTTTATAAAACGTCGCGTCTGCTAGCTGTCTGTGGGCCTCTGCGGCGTAATCGGACTTGTTCATAATGACAACGGCACCACCTTTGTCAGCAGGCTTAATGACGATGTCTTTGCGAAAGGACAGGGTATCTAGTGCTTTCATTTCGCTGGCGGACAAATTACGGCGCAAGGGTGCCTGTTTTTGATACAATTGCAGAACGTTTCGTTGTACTGCTTTGCTATCGCGCTCTGTAGGAGGGACCCAGCGCTTGCCAGAGGCTAACGCGTGTTTCGAATCGCTTGAATTGGAGCGGTCATGGAAGTATTCGCGCAAGCGTAAGTTACGGGCGAAATTATCGACACCTTTCAGCAGTTGAAATTCGTTATGTCCACCTGTTGCTGGACAAAAATTAAGGCCACGACGTAGAACACTGCACTCCTCAGCTGTTAGCAGAATGTCCGAAATATTAACAATATTATTCTGCTCCTGATGGGCAAACCTACTAACAGAGGATGACGAAGAAGTGCCGGAGTGTACTTCTAGAGGTTTGGTTTGAAAAGGGGCAGAGTTGAGTACCTTGTCGTGGCTTCCAGAAGGGCACACAACACCGTCACGGGACAGTTTCTTGGCTTTCAATGCGTAGATTTCATTCCAATTTTTGGTTGCAAATGCCTCTAATGCGGCGGATTGGCTAGAGGACAAGTTTAAGCTCGCAGCAATTTGACTTTCTTGGTTCATGAATTTCTTACTGGAAGACCGATAGTGATCTCAACAGAACACGGGTGAGTTGTAGTGAAGCATTTGTTAGTGTGTTATCCCATCTAGCTATATTGCGCTCAGACATGTCCGACAGAACTGTTTTTACAACAATACGGAGACCCTTTGGTGCAACAGCCGCAGCTAGGTAGGTATTTAGCATATCTACATGTAGAGCATAGCGAATTCTTTTTTCTGTAACCTTCCTTAGCCTTAGAAATTCATTTGAACAGAGGGAAGAAATATTCTTACCAGGAGACACAGCCTTTAGTCAATTCGCCGGTGCAGCATCCACGGTTTTCGTGTGGGACCTGCGAAACTCGTAGCGGGGACCTTTCGGGGAGGAACCTTTAGCGTCCTGTGCTGAAGGCGACTGTTCAGCTGACGGAGCTATTGCTGCGGCGTTCTTTTGGCGATTCTTTGAAGGAGGCTTCTTGCGGTTCTTTGAACCAGCCTTCTTCCGATTAACCTGTGTCTTTCGATTATGGGGTGATGACTCCTTTTGAGAGGGACTACCATACGTTGTCTGTCCTATCAATAGCGCCGGGTCAGAAGATGGGCCTTCAATGCTCGGTTCCTTAGTACAGTGCTGAGGCGGATTGCTGGGAGCACTGTCTGACCAAGAATGGTACATAGCACTGGACGTCTTGTAACGGAGGTGCCGAATGTGACAGGCCATGAGTGAGACGCCTTCGAAGTTCGGGTGTAAACCATCAGCAGCGAGCACGCGGTGAAGGGGCAGCCATTCGAACCCATGGTCCAGGAAAAATACTAGTCGAGAGCGACTGCAGAATTTTTTCAACAGGGTGTTGAAATAACACGCTTCTAGGTTAAAGCAGCGAACAACGTGGCGCTGGGGTACCCTCGTCGGCGGTTCCTGGTCCTTGGTAGTATGAGAGTGGCATAGATTCTGGTGACTTCAGGACGTTCCTTGGCGATGTGATTGATGACTTCACAGTAACTTTGGAAAGCTTTTCGGGCTGATACTCGAGCTAGGTCAATGGTGCCTACATAAAGAACGATTGTTGTAGTTTTCTGGGGGACGAAATCCAATAGTGCTGGTACGTCACTGATTGATGCACCGCACTGAGACACAAACGTTAGCGCTTCGTTCACCGCAGGATCGAAGTACTGGTAAATATGTTTTTGGGGACTTGCAGTAGACGTGCTTCAACGTGGTCATCTCCGGAACCATTGTTCCAATATACCAGAAAAAAAGCAGTTCTGGGTCCGGTTAAATATTCAAAGTGAAGTAGACGCGCGTATGAAGCGGTTTTATTGACGTTTCGGCCGGGGTCCGGCCTTCATCAGAATACATTGCATGGTGTCAGTACAGTTAATATACATGTACCTATCAACCAAATGAAGATATGTTTACATGGAAAACGAATAAAATGGGCGAACAACATGCATCTAAATCGTTCAAAGGACAGCTGACACGTGTATACGGTTTGCCGTATACGCTGCTTGCCCAAGAAACGGTGAACTCCCTTTTGAAATCTAGGAGTATTTGTCCGTGCACCAAAGCAAGCAAATTTCACAGCAACATCAACCATAGCGAACAGTGATGCTGAGTTATCGACCAATGAGCCCGCGTCCAGGCTCAAGCTCACTAAGGCGACGCTCCCAAACCCCACGTCGGGGATACTAATACTGCCGACTTGTCGAGGTAAGGACGCTGTCGACGCAAGAAGAGAGCCTCCAGCGATGATTCCGAAATATAACGACGGACGCGAGAGCAGTTGCGGAAAGAGTGACGTTGCTTCCGATTTAGGTGTGTTTATAGACGGCTATCAAATTACTGCGTAAGTAGACAAAGGCCCAGGTCATTCCGGTTTGAGCAAAGTACTTGCCAGACTGAAGAAAGTGCTGACTTCTTGGAGAGGACCTCAAATTCGAACCGCAGGAAGACACCTTATCGACACGGTGGACAGGTGCACTTCAAGAATTGGAATAAGTGGCTTTAAAAACGTCGCTAGTTTCATTGTCCTGTCAGAATGCTCAAGGAATTTAATTATGGGAATGAAATTTTTCAGGCGAACGGTACAATACTCAATTTGCAGAAATCTTATGTGTTCTCAACGAAACACACCATCGTGACGTTCTATTGTTAAGAACAGTTTGATGCACTTCAGATTATAGATGACGACGTCACGTCACCCCCAAAATTCTGCATAGCTGTCGCCGTAAGAAGTACCGTACTCAGCGATTATGAAGTAATAGCAGACAGTGACACTGGGCTCTTACTTGAAGAAGGGATCTGTATGGCAAGTGGTCTTGTTCGGCTGCGTGGCGGTTGTTCGAATGTCTTCCTTACCTATTTTGGAAAAAAAGTGCAGCATGACGCGAAGGAAACCGTCATTGCCCGCCTTAACGATTACGTACAGATTACGGATTTGAGCCCAACTGATGCCGCACTACTCAATTCTGACAACGTAGACTCCATACTCGCATGCAAGAACATCGAAGCAGCGAACAAGAAGCAGAAAATACAGAACCTTGTACGAGAACTGGCCTCGTGTTTCTCAATATCAAAAGTCCATAGAACATCCATCGCCAAACACCGTATCATTGTCGATGAAGATGTAAGGCCTATTTGCCAGCATCCCAATCGAGTGTCACCGAAGGAGAGAGAGAGAGATCATCAGCAACCAAATCGAAGAAATGACATTTTTGATAGACTACAGGATGCGAAACTCTTTTGCTTTCTCGACAACAAAACCGGATACTGACAAAAAGAAGCGGACGAAAAAGATGGTGAGAAAACAGCATTCGTCACACCAGACAGGCTACGCGAAATCAAGGTACTTTCGTTCAGCCTCTGTTCCAGATCTGTCACCTTTCAGCGGATGATGCATACTGTGTTAAAGTGGCAATGATGTCTTGTATATCTTGATGATGTCATTTTTTCCACCGCCTTTGATAAGCATGCGGAACGACTACGCACTTTGGTTGTTGCTATTGCTTTCGCAGGGCTGAGGATAAAGCCATAAAATATCATTTGACCTTCCATGAGCTCCTTTTCCTCGGCCATGTCATTAGATCTGAAGGCCTCCGTCCTGACCCTCAGAAGACCGCCGCAGTAGTAAAGTTTCCTAGACCAACCAATAAATAGGCCATTGGGTGATTCTTAGGACTTTGCGCCTATCACAGACGTTTCGTCAAAAATTCTTTGAAAATTACCGAGCCGTCAACACGATCGATGAAAAAATATGTACCTTTTGTACACCCTCTTTTGTACATTCTCCACCCAGGTAAGAAAAGACAAAAAAAGAAAAAAAGCGAAAAAAGCTCAATGAATTCCTACAACCAAGTTCTCTGACACCCTATTGTCAAAGTTGCTTTTGTAGGTTTCCGTTTTCTGTCGTTATCCTACATTTCTTCCACCAATCTTCCAATCGCCTCTTACTAATCGCTATTGCGGACATGTTTACTTTTCCCCTGCTCTCGCTGAACCCAACGCCTTCAAAGAGGCCAGTGATGCCTAAATCGACCGCTGGGCAGATGTCCTCACATTCTAATACAACATGTTCCACCTTTTCCCTGGCTTTACTGCAGCAAGCATATACTTCTTCTTCCTTATATCTCGCTTTATAGGTGCGTGTTTTAAGGCATCCTGATCTCGCTTCGAAAAGCAATGAACTTCTTTGTGAGTTATCATGAATTGTTTCATCCAGATTTCGGTTTTTCATCTTAAGTATTTACTCATGGCAGGTTTATTTTCCGTTGCCGCTACCCATAAGATGCTTCAAGCCTCGCTGTCTTTGCGGTTGACTTTCTTTGCTGCTTTGTTGCTCACCCTACCGGCCGCATACTTGCTGGCAAACTATCTAGTTCATTTTCCCCACCGTGAATTATTGTTTTTACTGTACGGGTACCTCAACACTCCCAGCCTATTTACCTTTTTCGATATTCCTCACTCGTTCTTCATAACCAATATTACTGTGAGCTCCCCTCACTTCAAAACTAGTCCAGCCCATATCACCGTGCAAAGCTTCATTTGTAGTCTTCCCGTGAGTGCCCAACGGGACTTGTCCCACTAACCATTGGTTTCCATCGAGTCCTGATTGTACCCCTTATTTCAAGCAAACAACCTCATTTGCAAAAGTAAGTCTTGGAACGACAATTACATCTTTATGCATACCCAGGAGCACCTCGTACTATTGTATCCTCATAACGCTACGTGCTTAATTATGGCTGCTTGTCTCTTCCCCTTTACTGTTATAGTTTCTTCCTGGGCTTCCATATATCTATGGCCGCCGTTTATCAATATACCAAGGTATTGATGTTCATTCACCCGAGGCATTTCCTGGCCCTTTATTGTCAATGTCATTTCACTGTTTTCATTCACTACCATAATACATAATTTTTAACACTAAATTTCCAACCTAAATTCTCGCCTTCCTGTCCACAGGTATTAGCCAAACGTTTCAAATCACTTTGCTTGTTAGCTAGCAACACACTGTCATCCGCATAAAATAAACGTGGAAGCTGCTGCTCTGCTACTGTACCCGCCGGTTTGTATGAAAGAGTAAACCCGATATTACTTCATTCTAGCGCCCTCTCCATCCTCACCATGTACATCATAAATAACAGTGGGGATAAAGGCCATCCCTGCCTCAGTCCCATTCAACGCAAACTGTATTTTCAAGGTAAATGTCTGTGGAAAGCTGTATGCAATCGTCACCTAAGCCTTCCCCTTCCAGAATATTCCACAAAATGTTATGGTTTACTTTGTCATATACGCCCCTCTAATGTCTAAAAAGACCACATGTAACGTTCCGCTTTCTCCTCTTGCAATTTCAATACACTAAGTAAGAACGAATAGGTTGTCATACAAACGCCTACCAATTCGTTTTTTTCTCCTTTTCTTCCTTGTTTCCTTTTTCGCCAATATTTATTTATTTATACCATTCCAGTATTTGCTTTCCTTCTTTTTTGTTACGAACACCGCTTGCTGTCGCCCCTTCTTTTATCTCTTTCAGAGACAAGATAGCCTACGATCACCAGTGAAACGAGTAATAGTGGGCTGCTGTGCAGGCCTTTGACACGCCGGCAGACACAAGGGCATTGACACGTGATTGACAGACGGCCGTGTCGCCGGCCTTGTGCACAGCGTTCATTTATCCTCAAGTTGACATGCTAACACACCTTCGCTCGTTGGCGCACCCACCCGCCTTACTTCCTCTCCCCTTTAGAACACCACCTTATATATACTGTGGCGAGGAAAACATATGTCGCCTTGAAAAAGACAAGTCCACTTGCCCTAACGTTGGCTCTAGCTTTCGCCTTCTTCTGGTTTTGTTCATTGTCTTACCTATTCTAAACCATTCTGACATTCTCCTAAAATGCCATTATTCTCTGCCCATGCTTGACACTTTAATTTCATTGTCGGCATTGCTAGCCTGTATATTAGCGATGTAATGGTCAACGGTCCATACGAGTCAAATCTATCTTTCTCCCCCTTACATTTATAAATTATAATCATTCTGCTTTGTCGCCAACAGTCTCGTATTCGTCTATCTTTTAAAGTTGATTCCACTGCTTTCACCAGAGCTTCCTTGCTTTTTGGTCCTAGTTGGTTAAACAGCCTAATTGGAACCTCGTGTAGCCCTGTGGCTGTGCGCTTAGGAATTTTCTCTTCGGCTTTCTTCCAGTTAAAATTTGTCGGCACCAGCTCCTTTTCTATCTGGTTCTCTTTCATGCTCATTTTTTTTTCCAAACACAATCTCGTCATTGCCTTAGAATCATACAGCTGGTAATTCTTTTATATAATTTATTGCCACTTCCCCATCCAGTTTTTTTCCATCTCCATCTTGGATATATTTGTTGTATTGTTATTGACTTCCTGCCTAAAAATTTTATGTGGTTTTGATGTATTCTAGGTGGGGCCTACCTTTTCGCACACATTTCTGACACCAAACGTTCACTTTCATCTTTTATCTTTGCTTGCAGGACTATGTTGATACCATAGACTTTTTATCCCCGTATATTTTCAATTTACTGGCTACTTCATCCTGCGGAAACTGCGCATTCGTTAACTGCCTGCTATCTCTGGATGCTTTCTGTCGTTCAACGATCGCTTCGCGAATCTTCCTCTTCCACCAGCTTTTCAGTTTCTTTTTTTTTTTCTTTCCAACGAACATGTTGCTTCTCTTTCCGTATTTCTGTTGTTTTTACACTTAGAAGCAAAACTATATTCCCACTCTTTACTTGGCTATTTGCAAAGTTCTTCCTCGACTTTAATGACTATATTTGTTAGTTATTCCGCGATCAAATTTGGACTGGTCGTTTTGCACTCCTTGCTCTCTTTCCCAACTACATATCCTTTTTTTCATTATGACGCGTTCCTAGTCACTCCCTATGCTGCTATACCGTTCTTGGTCATTGAGCATTGCTGTCCACTTATAGTGAATTTCTTCTGTCACGAGACAATAATCAATGTTCGATGGCCAGCTTCCCACTTCCCATGTGAGCTGCCCTTGACACTTAGGCTATGCATTCAGGATAACGAGGAAATGCCCACAAAAGTCTAGCATTGACTTCCCGTTGTTGTCGGTATATCCATTTCAATCATGTATGTTGGCATTCATGTCACCTAATAGGATAATTTCGGCGTCATTCCCGAAACCTTTAATATCATCACTTCTGCATTCAGCAACTCTTTATTCTTGTCTGTTCAATTATTTACAGTCCGCAGATACGTTACGCGCAGCCAAGTTTTTTCCCACTCATTGCACCTGGTAACCAAAGCTGCTCTTGACATATTGAAGTTACTCTTTTCCATTTGGCTCCGTCATTGATGAGTATTCCGCCTCCCCCTTCCTCTCTTTCGGACGTAGTTCTGTTGCACCCTTCCCATAATTCTCTATCAAGGGCGGCTCCACCGAGTCTCTTAGGTGCGTTTCTGTAACCGCATACAGCCCCATTTGTGCTTCATTTATCCCTCCTCAATCTCGACCCACATTTCCTGCCTTCTGCCGCCCTGCAGCTTTATGTAGCCTATTGCATGGCGAGCTCGCGCTCTTCCTTTCCTCCTTTTTCTGATATTGACGGCAATGCTATTCACCGGTTCCCTTAGGGGACCTTCTTCATTACTGCCTACTCTGGCCTCCTGAGCACCCGTATGCCCCCTAAAAAGCAACAGGATGAGTGGATCCCTTCTCGTTCAAAACCAGTACACCTTCTCACTTTCCTGTTTACTTCGACAACCCCGAAACCTTTCTCCCGGCTCATTTTCCATATCGGCTCGTTAGCAGCCACTACGTATCTTTGTACGTGGCTATCACGTACAAGCACCTCCAGCACCATGCACACCACGATCTGCACCTGAGGGGATAGTTCGCGCAAGTCACCCACCCCCTTTGCCAAGCGCTGGGCTAGTACTTTCCCTTTCATTTTTAGGACGTCATTAAGCCCACCAGCTACTATAACAAGGTTGCGCGCGTGGGCATTTTCTGCGAGCAATGCATTTTGCTCGCTACATGACAGAACTCAGTGTCCGCCCTTGAATTATCCCTACCGCCACTCTTTTATCGCCTTTCACCTGTCCACTATTCCTTCTGAGCACTTACCCAGGTTTGAGTAGCCGGTGACAATCATTACTTCACTATCTCTTACCACTGCCTGCTTGCGTTTGTCTTTTTCCGTGTGATTCTGACTCGACAAGGGGCACTGACCCCTGCGCTCCTGCTTTTTGTGTGGCTCCCTCAAGGTAGGTGCCGCTCTTTCGAGCTACCTCCTCTCCACGTTGCATGCATTCCACGTGCTTTGCGTACAGTCCCTCCTCTGTCACAACGGGGACTGCGTTCCATTGTCACAACCATTCTCGATCATAATGGCGGCCCTGTTCAGCTTTTTCTCGGCTGCTTGAAGTCTTTCTTGAACTACATTCTTTGCAACACACTGCCTATTTGGCTCATGCTTGAGCCCGTCATCGTGTTTGACAAGCTCTTCCTGGAAACCCTCCATTTTCTTCAGGCTAGCATCGACATCACAGTGCGTGTGCCGATGGACTCGATTCTTTCTCCACTCTCATCCGTCCCCACACCTGCTTTGAGGGACCCTCTGCACACTGGGAGCTTTCCCAGCTTTCTTGCGATGTATTGCGCGGATTTGTCAATAGTAAATACTACAATACTATAATACTATATAATGCAGAGCACGCGCCTTCTAGCAAAAACCGATACGCACAGGATCTAAATCACCAAAATGTCATGAAGTAATGGTCACCAATGTTTTAATGCAATCAATTCCGCACAGACTTAAGGTATGACACGTTTTCGCACGTGTTCACCCACGCGGCAAGGCTCCCACTTTCCTACCAAATCAATATTCCCGATAACAAAGCACACCCAGTAAAACGAATAATAGCTATTACTCTTGCCACTTCCAAGCTACTATTTAAAAGCGACAGTCTTAACGTCCCACCCGGTTGCTCGTGTTGAAGCACGTGGCGAGAAACGACGCGCTCATTATCCTGCAAAACCAAATGTGCACGGAACACGTTCGCGCGCACAAAAAAAGAGAGTGACAAAAAACAAAACTACCCAATTATTCTTAAAGCCTAAAAATCCTGAATTACAAACAGAAGGAAGCTCAAAGCATGCACAAAAAACTGATGATTACGTCGGCGCCTTGGAGCCGGGAATAGCACATCCATCCGCCACAAAACCTCACGCGGAACTCGATTGTCGCGGCACACGATCACCTCGACGTAGTGGTGGCTGTTCCTTCATGGTACATGCAGCCGGCACAGATTGCACGGACGACTCCAGCAAGTCTTGTGGTACAGTCTGCTGTGTGGGCGTTGTTGCTACTTTGTCGTGCACTGGTGTTTCTCGGCGATTAGGCTTATCCGGTATCCCAGGAGAACTGGACCATTCTTTTCTGTCTGCAGTTGTCTCCACGTCGACATGCGTTTTGCTGCCACCGCCTTTTCCAGTAGGGTTTCTTTCACACGCACATCTCAGTTCAGCTACGTCACGCCGGGGTCGGCATCTCCAGGCCGCAGGTGATCGGCGTGTGTCAAACAGAGTTCATCGGACACTTTCCCAGTATATGTCACCGCACTGATAACATGGATCACAACACCTTCTTCCCACGAAACGCCTTCACCACTAACACTTTTCACCAACACACGGTCCCCCACGATGAACCTGCGCTCCTGCCCATGAAACAAGTTGCGCTGCTCTTTCAATTTCTCCTGTATGTGTTGCATGGTTTTTGAAAAATCAGGCTTGAGCAGTAAAAGCATTATGCGTGGCTGGCACCTCAAAGAACTTCAGCTGGTGATTCGCTTGCCACACTTTTTCCTGTGTTCCCGTAGGCCATGACAAAACTGTCAACACTTTCTTGTACTGTTGGCCGCACTCTGAAGCACCTGTTTCAACAAGGTTCTTTTTTTCACCGTTTGTACCGTTCATTCTGCAGCATCATTGGACGCTGCGCGATAAGGAGGTATATGAACGTGTTTTGCCCCATTGGTGGTCATAAATTCTAGAAACTCAGCCGAGGTGAACTGTGGCCCGTTGTCACTCACCAATACATCGGGAAAGCCGGAAGCGGCGAAAGCACCCTGAAGATTTCCCAAGGCTTTCTGTAGATGTTGACCTCATCGGCCACACTTCAATCCAATTTGAGAACGAGTCAACCAAAAGAAGAAGCACGCTCGTACCCTTCTGGCCAAAATCGACAAGGACACGTGACCAACACTATACAGGGTGAAGGGTGAAGCGAAACAATCCGAGAAGCAGGCTGAACTGCTAGACAAATTTTGTACCTCTCGACATGCTCCTCAATGGCCAAATTGATTCCTGAGAACCATACAAAACATCTCGCCAGAATTTGCATGCGGCTCGCGCCAGGATACTCCTCATGCAGCATGTTTAGCATGCGCCCCTCGCTAGCATCAGAATTGCTACTCTTACACCCCACGTCATGCAGCACTGCTTTAGCCACAGCTCATCGCAGCGAACATTGTAAGATTTAAATTCATCTGCATGCGGCCTAGGACGCCCGTTTAGAGCATATTGTGTCACGCGGCATAGAGTTAGGCTTCGCTTCCAGACCCTTGAAATCTCCTCTGCTGTCAGCGGGAGACACTGAGGGACTGACAAGTAATCTGATGGCGCGTCTTTTGCCAGTCCTGGTTGGGGGCGACCCACACAAGGCGTCTGCCACTTCTAAATTTCTCTCTTTTCTAAATTTCAACTGGTACCTGTAATCTGTGAGGGTTATAGCCCACCGTTGCATACGTGTGGCAGTGACGGTTGGGATACGCTTACTGTGCCCTAATATACGGAATAGTGGCTGGTGGTCTTTATATACAGTAAATTGTAGGCCGCACAGCTACCGGTGAAAATTTTTAGGCCAAATATTAATGCCAGAGCCTCATCTTCTCACGCCGCGTATTTTCTTTCTGCTTCCGACAGTGTACGCGAAGCAAAGGCAATTGGCTTTTCTATAACCTCAGCTCTTTCGTGAAAGTCGACTGCTCCTAAGACATATGACGATGCATGGCAAAGCATTGCGAGCGGTTTCCGGACGTAATAGAACGTCAGCGCCTTGCTGCTTGTAAGCCAGTGCTTCTTGTTTTTAAACGCGGTGCTGAACTTTTCTGTTCTCCGCAATTTTTTTCATTTTCTCTAAGCAGCCGATAAAGCGGCTCTGCTTCTGTCAAAGCGTTCTTCGAAAACTTTGAGTAAAGGTTTCACATTCCCAAACACGACTTAAGCTCTACAATTTTAGTAGGCTCAGGGCCTTGTAATATTGCACTCTTCGTTACATCGGTACGGTAAAACTTCCTCACTCACTGTGTGGCCGAAGTACGTAACCGCTTTTTGAAAAAAAAACCAGAATTTATCCAGCTTAAGCGTTACGGTGTCTCTCAGGTGTTGCAAGACCCGTTCTAGTGTCTTTTGGCAGGGATCGTGTCAGTCCCTGTTACGTTAACGTCGTCAATATATCACCCTACGTGTGGGATGCCGTAAAGAACTTCGCCCATGATTGCCTAACAGATAGCGGCTGCATTTGCCACTCCATAAGAAAGGCGCTGAAATTCGAACAAAAGCAGATTTGTGGTTACTGTCAAAACTAGCCGGGGCTCCAGGACGAGTTGGACCTCCTGGTAAGCCGAAGAAAAATCTAATACACTGAATACCTCTCCTACTGCTAAGGAATGGCACAAGTCCTCTGGTCTGGGAAGGGGGTAGTGATCTGCTTTAAGAGAGGGGTTTGCTGCTTTCTTATAGTTGACGCATTACCGGAAGCTGCCGTTTTTCTTCCTAACTATTACAAGAGGCTTAGCCCTGTCACTTCGCATAAGAGGACCCATCATGCCTGTTTTCACAAGTTCCCAACTGCAGGAGCCGTACCTGGTTTCACGACAATCTTTGCTTCAAAGTTTTGCATTGTCCTCAAATTTGACAAAAAAACAAAGACGGACGGGTATATGTTTTTTAGCACCGCAACTCCCTCTGCCACTGCAATCTGGCCAATTTCTAGGCAGTCATGTATCAGATGTTCCAACCAATGTCGGCCCATTAGTGCTAGTAACTTCCTGCGGCTGCCTTTTAAAACAATCACGGGTAGAGTCATGCTACAATTTTTTGTACTCAACAACCACATCACACTGCGTACTAGGCTGTATTTGCTTCCCAGGATACGTGCGAAGTGACATTATGCGTGGGTCAAATTTTGGGGGTGAAAATCCAAAAAGCCCACTTGCTCAAGGACAATTGCGACAGCCGCTCCCCTGTCAATTGACATATTTAGTGTACGCCCTTCTATTTCCACACTCAATTCATAACATAAATACTTTGTGGTAATGACATTGTCACATATAAGAGGGAAGATGAAATAAAATGGTAGACGAAGAAAGGTTTCAAGAAGACGACGAGGATGGCGTTAAGAATGACGTGGATTAACCGAAGACGAAAGAAGATAAAGAAGAAGTTTCCAGTGAGGTGACAAGAGATGATTGGTGGAGAAGTATCCGGTAAGATGGAAAGCGACGATTGGTGGAGAAGAGAAGAAGACGAAGAGAAGGATTACGTGGACTAACAAGAAGGCTATAAAAGGGCGAGGAAGGGCGAGACACAGGGGGAGAAGAAAGCAGCGGAGACTCGGCGGGTGAGGGACGGTTCGACCGGAAGAGAGCGACGCCGGCTACTGCTTCGGCGTGCTCGTGTTCTACGGCTTTGCACCGCGGACTTCCTGCCATTCCTGAGCCCGTTCCGGGGAGTCCACGGAGGACGCCACCACCTGCTACGGCCAGGGGTGTCTCTACCGCTGTCACCACTCTTCCGGGTGGTGCCCCAACGCCAACATCATCGGCCACACCTCCACGGGCGCTTGGACCGGGAGCGTGTACGACGCCACCAACGACGCCTCCAGCGACGCCAGTCCTCGAACGTCGAACGCCACTCCGACGCCGGCTACGGCACCCACACCACGCCACATCCGCACCGAACCAGACGTAAGCACGAACGCCAACCACTCTCAATGGAACGCTAGTGGCAGTGTTACCGGTTCGTGTGTACTGATAGTTTTTGTATCTTGTGTGTTAGTTTTGTTAGGTTTGTGTGCTGCTGTTCTTGTCGCGTGGGTTGTATTAAATGTGCATCTGTGTGGGTACGCCTGTCGCCTAGTCGATTCTTTCGGCCAGAGTGTTCTCCGGAGGAGATCCGTGACAGACATGGTACAGTTCCTGCTCAGTTCCAGAACACTCAAGAGCATGCGTGCTTCTTGGTCTCGTTCTAGCAACTGGGCATATGCTTTCTGGATAGCGTAAAGCCGAACACGTGCGACAAAACAAGTTTTTTTACCAGTACTCTTCCGACGTGTCTCCCCTGCCACATCTGCATTTTTCGCTCTTGTGGGCTTGCACATGCTCGGAAATAGCTAGTCTCTGGTATTGTCGCTGTCGGCTGTCCATTAGAAGTACAAAAGCCTCTCGTCCTCAGAATGGCATTTCTTCAATGCCTTGTGCCGCTGGTTTTCTGTCTAAGGCAATATTGCAAGCGCCATCAAACGTCAATTTTCGTTCAACAAACAGCACGCTGGCCACTTCGTTCTGTCTGCCAGCAACCAGCCTATTTTGGACGGCGTCTCGCAGAAAGTCGCCGTATTTACACTTTCTCAATAATCCCCGTATTCTTAAACACGCCTTCGCTCAACGCTTCTCCTCAACTCAGCCAAATCGAGGCGACGGGGCTTCCTTCTCTCAAGGCGCCGTTGCGTTTCATGAACGCTACTCCACCTTTCCTCCGCCAAGGAACGCCTTCAAAATGCGCGCTCGACTCGAGTGAAGTGCACCGACCGAGAAAAGTGTCTGATATCGAGGCTATTCCTGAATGTGCTCATCAAAACTACAATTATTCGAGACAAGTTTGTGTTTGCATTATTTCGTCTTCCTAATCAAACAACTACATGGCGCAATGCACAACTTGGCTCGACAACGCTGCCACTGTGAGCATTCCACTGATAGATCAAGGGGGGGCTGTGTTTGAGGTCTGGCAACAATTGCACCTCAACAGCTGAGAGCATGGCGCATGGCTGGAAACCATGAAAATTTTCGCCGGCATTTGTCCGCTGCTCTTTGTTTCCTAGTGCTTCATTGGTGGTTGACGTTGCGGTTCTTAATCATGGTTAATATGGGTGATTTTGTCCGTGTTTTTATGGTGGCCGAGCCGGATTGACTTCGAAGGAGGCCACAGAAAGAACATCTGATGGGCAGCTTTGTTCACCTTCAAGATTAAAGACTGATTGGTGTTCAAAATTTGCTGAAAGCAACAGGACGGAAAATACGAGTGAGTGAACCATTTTTGCATAGAAGCACGTTATATATATGCAGTTTTTGCGAGGATGCTGTGGCGCTGCCGATAAAACGTTTTCAATGTTGCATGACTGTTTATCATGACTGTTGTTCAGCATAACCGTTGTTCACGTTACGAGCATTAACACCTGAAGCATATTTGAGGCAGCATAAGCTTGAGCAAAACATTTTTTTTTTTTTACTAATTGGAGCTTGTGGGATATTCGGCACGACAGTGTTAGTGGTTCCGTTTTTTTTAGACAAAAAAGCACAATGTACCTATCGGTGCCTATGTCCAACGATCATTCCAGTATCGCGTATGAAATGTTTCAGTATTGAGGAGAAGCCGTTATAGTATGCACGTGGCAGAATGCATATGGTTGTCTGCGTAGTACCGGCAGGTTGAAGAAAAGCGTTTTTGAGTCCTGTACTCTGTTTTAGAAACCGTGGTGTTTAGTCGGTTTGTTCGAATTGTAGCACGCATAGTCAATGAACCAGCACTGGTGCCTGCATTTCCAGTGCTTCCTCACTTCATACACGCTACGCAATGTTTTACTCTTCTGAAAATTCACGTGTCAGTGTTCATCCCCAGCGTTAGTGTTTTTTCTCGTTACCTGTTTCAATGTGCTATGCAGTAGCCTATGATGCATGTTCCATAAACTGCGCTTTAAGTTCACGCTGTGGCCACATATATTTAATTGTGCTATGTCTTTTCATTTCCGTTGCTTTAGACTGATTTTACTGAGCACGCGAATGCCCAGTGTACATAAAACTTTAAAGAAATCTGGGCTTTGGAAGGCCCAGTTGATGAAAACATCAATGTCGGTGCTTCACAGAAAGGCTTGGGGCAGACCTGGAAGCATCGATAGATGCGGTGCCTGTCCTGTTGGTATTGCACCAGTTCGCTTCCCTGAAAGAACTTAGGTGCTCAAGAAGTACTTGACTAACCCACCCGGTAATTAGCCTGTGCTTATTTTCATCAACTTTGCAATAATCCTGATGTTATGTCTCCCTACATTGACAAAATGGCGAAATGGACACGTGTTTTTAGAACCACAAACTTGAAACAGCTATGCCATACTGAAATGAAATACACATTTTATTACTGTTCAACTGTCACATAAAGTTGTTTTGGAGACCATATATTCATGATTATGTTTTGCGGAGTCATCCTTTGGCCATGATGCGTTGCGATTGCGATGTGAGCTTTTTACTGCCCACAATTTGTGATGCAGAGTTTCGTAGCATATGTAGCTAGTAATTCAGTATGCTGCAGCTACTTTAGCATGAAGTAGTGTACATGAAGAAATATTCCTTAATTTTATGGTGGATTGCAGCTTATCTGAAGTAACGGTAGTGATGCACTCTATAGTGTATTTTTCAGGATCGTCACTGTGACAGTCTGCATCATCATTTGGCCTCATTTAAGATCCTACAAGACACGCTGCTACCCTGCGTTTTGTTCCTCGGTCAATTGATGAAGTTCTGCAAGCCTCAAGGAAGCCAGCTGGCATCCCTATTCATTGGAAGAAATTCATTGGTGCGACCCTCATAATTCATCTTAAGGTGAAGCTAGAACCAGAGCAGAAGCAGCATATATTCTTCAAGGGTTTTCCATTACACGCCTTCGGGTGCCTACACCCAACAGGCTACTGTCTAGAATACAGGTGGCGTTTTATTCTAGAATATATTTGTAAGCAATACTACTGCTTAGTTTGCAAGACCAGAGTTCATGTTGTATTTGCATACTACCAAAGTACAAAAGGGCGAGCATAACGTTAAGTTGTTTTATAAAAAAATAAGGGCACTTCGGTCGACCAGAAATTAATAAGTGGTACATACTAATTTATTAATATGGCTGAAGAAACAAAACGTCGATAAAAATGCAAGCTCTTCAGCTATAACGTGTCTATGAAGGCAAATGCATGCGGTCAAACTGCTTTTAGTGGTGATGTTTGAGGTGATGGGATGTCAAATGCGGTAGGAGAGACATCTTAGCCAGAATATTGCGACAAATATTGTAGTGCAGCAGGACACATTAACTGGAGCTCTTCACTTGCACACCAATTCAAGCGCATCTCACACAGCACACTTGGAAATCCAGTTGCTCTGCGTGCTTTTGTTGGAAACCTGGTTCCTGCATAAGACAAGTGGTTGGTGATAAATATACAATGATATTGAGGAACATGAAAAGAATGTTTGGTACTGTACTCTTTTTGTTTACTTTTCGTATTGAATAAATTCGTTTAAGACCGTTGTGTTCTAGGGTGCGATTTTTTTTGCTATAATAAGCTCATTTTTTTATCTGTATTTGTAAACAAACATTTTTCAGCTAGTTTGGCGCTTGCCCAGCCAGACCGACATAGAGCGATCTAACACTTACCCTCTAGAAAGTTGGAATGTTCGCAACAAAGATATCCGAGATATATCTGCTACCACTTGCTACCAATGTCTCTACTAGGAGCTGGCAATGCACTTCTACCACTTCTTTTATCACAATAAAAAAACGATGTGATATGTGAAAGTATACTCTGTTGTATTGTTCTTGTGTTTTTTACTCAAATAAAACATTTCATTCACCTGTGTATACACGCAGGCGAAATACTGAGTGCCGTTTCATAACTGGCCACTTCCTATTTGGGAACGGATGTTCATAGGCATGATAGGCTAATTAAACTGAATACTTTGAAGCAAGTCTCACTTAATTATTGGTTAAGACTTTAAATTCCACCAACTGCACACGGTCCACGCAAGATTACAGTACATTATTTTGTTTTCCCTAGCGCAACTAGCTTCATCGAATTATTACCAAGACAATAAGAAACTACAAGAAAGGAGACTATACAGCAATAAATAAGGAACTGGAACAGTTCATTGAAAATTATATGCCTGGCTTTTATGACAGGTCAATCGAGCAGAATTGGAGCCTCTTTAGAAACAAAGTCGCTTCATTGATCGACAGGCACGTACCACTACAAGTTATATCCAAAAAGCAGCGAGCGCCATGGTTTACAACAAACCTCAAAAGGCTTCTTAATAAGAAAAAGCGCCTCTTCCGTTCTGCAAAGCTCGGCAGCAGTGCTTGTCGTTTGCACGCTTATCGCAAAGCTCTTTCCGCATATCGCTCTTCCATCAAAAACGCCAGGAGTGACTGTGTCAACATTACGCTTCCCTCGCTATTGTCTACTGACCCATCCAAGTTTTGTAAAAGCGTTAAACCAATGACTGTAATAACACTTACTGATTCCGATGGGCGTGCACTGCGCAACGAAGAATGCGGTTCCATTCTTAACGACGTTTTTTCGCAATGTTTTTCCCATTCACGAGCGATTTCAGTGCCGCAGCTATGCGACTGCAGGTTTTTTCCAATGGATTTTCTCGTGATTGAATTTGAAGGAGTCATTAACTTAATCCGGAATCTTAGGCTATCGTCTGCCTGCGGAACTGATGAGAAAAACGCTCCTCAAAATTGTTCCTCAAATTCCTGCGCAGTTAAATCTGGCGTTCCGCAAGGCTCAGTTTTAGGTCCTTTGCTCTTTTTAATATATATCAATGATCTTCCGCGTAACATCACGTCATCCATAAAACTCTTTGCAGACGACTGTGCCATGTACCGTAGAATAACTAACGAAAACGACAACTACCTTCTTCAAGCTGATCTTCATCGCGTCTCCGACTGGTGTAATACTTGGCTAATGACCCTTAACGCAAATAAATGTAAAAGTATGGCAATAACGCGTTCTAACACTTCTGAACCTTTTACGTACACCTTGAACGGAGCTAAATTGGAGCAGGTTAGTACTTACAAATATCTTGGTGTTTACATATCAAACGATTTATCATGGCACTCTCACATTAACTACATTACTACCAATGCTTGTCGTACGCTTGGCTACCTTCGCCGAAACTTTCGCCAAGCACCAGCACACCTTAAACTACAGCTATATCAAACATTAATCCGTCCAAAGCTCGAGTACGCTTCAGCCGTCTGGGATCCAGCTCAATCAACGCTAATTGACACGTCAGAATCGGTCCAGAACCGTTCAGCCCGATTTATACTTAATAATTTTGCTCGTACTGCCAGTGTCACCTTAGTGAAATCCACTCTTAACCTGCCAGACCTGGTGATGAGAAGAACGATTTCACGCCTCTTGCTTTTTCATAAAATTTTCTTTCATAATCAAGTACTTCGACAGGACCTCGTCTCGGAACCTCCTTACTTTTCATCACGTGTTGACCACCCAAATAAGGTAGCCGTCCCTTTGTGCCGCACTAATCTCTCCTTACATTCTTTTCTTCCGAAGACAAGTAGTGAGTGGAATCACCTTCCCCCTCGATCGCTCCCACTGAGGACCAAGCGTTGTTCAAGTCTGCAGTTACTCCACACTTACTGGTGTAGCTGCAAACTGTTGTTTTTTTCCTGTAAATTCCTTTTATTGTTTTGTTTTGTATTTGCATTGTACCCACCCCCTCTGTAACGCCCTCTGGGTCTTGAGGGTATACTAATAAATAAATAATAAATAAATAAATTAATTAATTAAAGAAATTTTAAAAAAAGTTAATGTGTTCGCACCTGCTCGTTTATAGAGATGATCGCCTTGCTGCGGTGTGCTTCACCGTCCTTGGATTAGAGTATTATGTGACGATCTACCCGGCTGCAAACCACGCGAACGTGGCGACATCTGGCGCTTGCACAAGCAATACATGCACACACGTAATGCACGCACTTATCGAAGTGAATCTTCGTCGTTGTTTTCATAGGTTGGAAGTCCACCGCGGTTACGTATCGCACAGAGCTTGAACTGATGCGTCCTTGTACAATCAGCCGCGAGAACTCGCGTGAAGAATACCTGTATGCAGGCCAACAACTGGCTCATGGCAGGAGAAATACGACAGTCTCTGCACTAGCTCGCAGCCTTCTTGGCAGGACGGCCGATCTGTCTCGGCACCGCAGTGGAATAATTTCGTTGGTGAAGCGCTCCAGAGGACTTCTCCGGTCCCAAAAACGAAGCCGTTGAAAATTCACTCAAGGCACGTTTCGAGTGGAGGGCGATTTGTGAAATGAAAATCCGCAATCAGGGAGAATTTCGAGTGGAGGGTCGAGAGCATTTGCGAATATGTGGGTAAGTTTTCGTTCTAAGATGAACCCTTCCACGCTTTCACCCTCCTGCTGTACGCACCGGTTGAACTTCCATTGTTCTGCTATGAAGGAACTCCTGGGGCTGTAGTGCTCTTTCAGGAGGCGTTTAACGGGATCGTACGACTTTCCTCCCGAGGGTCTTCCTAGTACTTCTTAAGCCTTTGGGCCTGTTACTATTCAAAAGCCGGAAGGGCGTTTCGGAACGGCGATGCCATTAGCCGTTAAGAAATGTTCAATGTACTCTAAGCACGACTTGAAGGTTTGCGTTTTTGGGCCGAACTCATATCTTTCCCATTGGCGGCAACTCGACAGGACTACATACATTCGCTACT
Source organism: Dermacentor variabilis (assembly GCF_050947875.1). NCBI lineage: Eukaryota > Metazoa > Arthropoda > Arachnida > Ixodida > Ixodidae > Dermacentor > Dermacentor variabilis. Next base: position 53,383 of record NW_027460347.1, read on the forward strand.
CATTGGTTTGGCGTTTCCATGCTTGGACATGCTACCAGATCCAAGCCTCGTTATGGTTGCTTGCCTGAGCGCCTCCGCCGGGAGTGCTCGGCATGCAATGGCTGTTGCGTCCCGCTGTCGCTCATCCCGGCAGAGCGCCTGAGCAAGGGTGTCTTCGGTGGGAGGAGACGTACTCAGTGAGCGCGTAGAGCGTCTGGAAGCTGGTTAAAAGCTCGGCTCGCTTGCTTCCATTCGTGCCCGTCCACCCACGCATCTCCACAGCTGCCGCTTACGCCGGCACGCAAGACCCTCGCCACCAGTTCTTATAACGTCCTCAGTCAGCCGAACCGGGAACGGAAATAAGTTTACTCAGCGTCGGCATACACACACACACACACATGCTCCCCTGAAACATCCTTTGTTGAGATACTGTGATAGCACAGCACGTCATGCCGGATGCATACCTTGCTGACTATCTGCGCATGATCCATGTGACGTCACACACACACACACACACACATATATATATATATATATATATATATATATATATATATATATATATATATATCAACAAAGGATATTTCAGGGGACCATCGTAACTCTAATGTAGATAACGCAGTTCTTACGGCAATAGGACAATACTGGAAGCAGCGTGCCCTGCAATACAAAGCCACGGGCAAGTGAGCACTTGTCCACCAAACACCACAACACACCAGTAGAGCGCTCACATTTGGTGCAGCCGGTAGAGGCAGTTCTAGAGCGCATCCAAAACAGTTGAGCAGGTGCAATGCAGTACAATGCTAACTCCTGCATTTGCTGAAATCGGCAAGACTTCTGGCCATACTATATTTTTCGGTGACTGGTGTGTGCTGTCCGAGAATGTAATGCTTGGTGCTTGTTTCCCTTCCATAACAATAACTGTTTTATTCTGTCAGAAATTAAATAGACACCCCAGCAGCATTTCTGCCGTCGGCGTCGCAGTGACGTTCCGTAAAATGTTCAATGGTGATAATTGCTGCGCGTCTAAAGCTGTGTGTGGAAGTGAAAGGAATGCGAGGATGAGCCAGCTGTCTCGCACAATGTCGCGCAAACTGAGGAAGGCGAGGAAGAAACGCGCCGCCTTCCGTTCCCGCAGGGCTTCGGGTCGAGGATGAGGAGGATCCGGCGTGATGTACTCCGGGTGACCCGGACGGCCGAGCGCGCACGGCTGGGCCGCTGAATTTTGAAAGCCAACAGCGACGCGTATAGAGTCCCTGCTGCACTTTTTTTTTCGCGGCTTAGTTCGCGTAGGGGGGGGGGGGAGGCGAGCGGCAGCACGAAGGTCAATTCACTCGCCGCTGCTGCCGTGGTTCCTCACCGCAGCATTTACGCAGCGAGTTTCCGCAGTCGTTGAGTGAGATGTGTTCATGCGTGCTTGTGCGCGCTGGACGCTATGCCTGATAATTGAGTAATTATGCCAATCGATGTATGTTCACAAGCCCTATATAAGTTACTTCCTGTAGATGTCCACTAATTTGCTATAGCAATCGATACTTCGCCTTTTGGACAGAACTACGACTTCTTTAACGGTGCACCAATACTACCCCTCTTCTGTCAAGTAAAACACAGCGGACTGATTTGAAGCAAAGTAACTCAGTCGATCACTAATCAATCAACTGAGACCGCCGAGCATTGGCTGTAGCTAGCCATGGCAATTATTTCAGAGCTCGAAAGCAAAGGCCGATATCTTATAGCAGGTAGCTCCAGCCTACCAAGCATTCAGTTCACTAACCAGGCTTCCGCAGTTGTAATGCCGGTGCATTCAGTGAAAGAAGTTTCAGAACGCACAGCTGAAAAGACAAACATGCCTGCCGTGGTACGTAGTGCATTTGGCGTTGAGCTACGAAGTCCGACGGTGCGAAATCAAATCGCGGCCACAGCGGCCGCATATCTATAAGGGCAAACTGCATAATTTCCCATGTGCAATGCATTGTGTGCATATTAAAGGACCCCAGGTAGGCAAAATTAATCCGAAGTTACCCACTACGGCATGCCTCATGATCATATGTTGGTTTGGGCACGTAAAACCTAAATATGTATTTTAAATATCTAAATATGGATCCGTCTTCCGGAGAGCACTTTCATTTTTGTGCTGTTCTGCTGCCAAAATAGAACGCCACAAGCCTTGTGAGCGAGGGTGCTTGGAACCTAGACCCTGTGGTATAACCACCTGATGAAAAATGGGCTGGCCATGCCGGTGACGCGCGACATTAGAACCATGTCATGGCTTCAACAGCACACCATAGATATATTTAAGGAGCACAGCACGAAGGCATCTTGTAGTAAAAACTGGACTGCCAATGCATCAACACTGGTGACTATGATGCGCAAGCCTCGACAGCTTACAGTTCCTCTACGACAAAGTCATCCAAACACTAGCGAATTGGGTTGAAATGGCGTTTAGTCATAAGAAAGTAAAGATTTCAGAAATATAGAAGTTCCAGAACAGCCGGCTGACGATCCAAACATAGCCACCATGGCCACGTAGTGGCTTTAGCTTTGCGCTGCTAAGCCCGATGGTGCGAGATCAGATCCCGGTCGCGGCAGCAGCATTTTCATAGAGGCGAAATGCCAAAACGCGTAACCTGCACCCGGCGCATGTTGAAGTACCCTATATTATCAAGAGTATTCCTGGATGTCCTACTACGGCGTGCGTCATGGTCATATCGGGGTTTTCGCACGTCAAAGCTTCATAACGTATTTCATTGCATAATTTTTGGGATATTCGTCATTTTCATATATTTGTGTTTTTTAGTAAAGGTGTCTAGAATTCATTAGGCCCCTCACGTTTCTTTTCTTATTGGTGGCTTTGCTGTCGAGGGACCCTCGAGCGAGATATATGCCAGGTCATATCATCCATGTCTTTATCATACCTCTATTCTCCTGATTCACTACATGTTAAGAATTTGTGTATGATACACATGTTCATTTCTGTAACGACGTTTATGGACAGTTTTACATCAATGACTTTTTTGAAACTTTACCATGTGTTCCTCCAATTATGTTTGTGGTTTCTGTGTGGATGAAAGTAAACGCACCACCTTCTGTAATAATTTGGTTTGGGGGGGAGGGGTCGGAGCTAACGCGCAGTTATAGTCGTACAGAGGGCATTATGTGGATGGACAGGGAGTTTCAGTGGGCAATATGACAACGACGAAAGAGCTCCAGAGCGTATTGTACCGATGCCCACGAAGTACTAGCTAAAAGGGCTCACACACGCCTCCCCTGCGTCCCTCCCATGCAAATTATACGCGTTTTCAAATCACGCACCGAAGCGACTTCCAAGGTAGCGACCGCAGCAGCCGCAGCAACAGCGGAAAAGTCGAGGGAGGAGGCATAGAAAGCTTCGCTTTAAAAGATGGCAGGATGGCCTTGAGCACACTGCAAACTGTCATCCAGAGTTGTGACATAGTTTAATTTCATTCTATAAAGTATTTCTTTCTCTTATTAAGCATGCGTGCCCGTGCTACCCGTCTCTCGAGGGGAGCAGGGCGAGTCTAGCGCCGGTTTGCATGCGCCAAGACATCACAAACGTACTGGGCAGACGGCAAATAGCATGCACACTTTATAACGCCCTCCACATGGTTCCGTGAACAAATATTGGTCTGAAAGTTCCCTGCCAACTTCTAGAATCTCCATCTATCTACAATGATTGGCTTGATGTCCTATTCATGAATGCGTTAATACTCTCTGCTGTTTCGGAGACATCCAATGACGCATTCTGCTTCCCGAGGACACCATCCTAGAGGATGAAGCAGACGACGGCTTGTACGCATCAGACGACGGAAGCGAGAAGCGTTTTCGACAGAATAATTGTGCGCTCTGAGCTAGCTGCTTTATTTTTACTGAGGAGGAAAACTGTTTTGCTTTATCAACAACGTTAGCTTCAATGCCTTCGTTTCAGTTTCTTAGCCAAAACGACATGTTTGCGTGACGTGACGAAATCTAAACAGGGCTACCAGCGCCATCATGTACAAATCGCGCCTATCTCACGCCTCGAAGAAAATGGCGGAATGTCCAGAATAAAGCCCCTGCACCGGCGCGGGAATCAAAGGGCTGCCGCGCCAAGGGCAAAACTAGAGACAGGCGCGCCTTAGCACGTCGCTGCGGGAGCACGGCTCACCGCACCACGCCGCTAGGAAATAGCTTCGTGACTAGGCTGCTTGCCCTCTAGAAATTGTGGGCAATGTCCGTCGGATTCAGCCTCCCATAAGTCCGTCTCGGCGTAGTGGGACGACGTGCAAGCACTGCTTTGATTTAGTATTCAGAAAACAATCAGCGCAAGGTTCGCCCTCGCCATAGATACAAAAGCACTATAGACGACCTGAAATTCCAAATCTATACGAAGCGGCTGGCAGACGAGAGGCAAATGTTTACGTAGCAAGGGCTGTCCCGGAGTGATCTCTCCCATGCTATCTATGCCGATTGCGGCGGCAGCGGGTGGCAGCGTGATTGCCGCACCCATAAACCGGTCTGTGGTGAAGGCACCTCCGACAGCCGTGGCGCGCGGAAAGGGAGAGAGAGGCATCAAACGACAAAACAGGAGAATGTTTGCACATATGCACCGGCAAACACTTCAGTCCCCACATTATTAGTGTTGAAATAAAATTCGTTCTATCTTATTCGTTACAGGTGCCACCTGTTCGGATGAAGATTCAAAGCGTAACCGTCGATGAGACCCAGATTGTACCGGCCGTGATTGGAAAGTGGAACCATTTATATGGTTTGTTGTTAATATGCACGAGCACATTTTCAACATGAAGTCTTCAGCTTTCGGAGGCAAATGTTTCTAGTAGGGAGCATGACCTCCGGCATCTTATGTTAGTCAAGGTGAAGTTTTCCTACCATGTCCAAGCAACATCCTCTGAGGGCGCCCTTCCCTGTTTTCGGAGCCTTTCGACGGTTAACCCGGGCCAAAATCACGATCCACGTGTTGTTCCTCACAACGTACGTACTAATTTCTAGTAATTTTTTCTTAGTAATTCTAGCTACAGATTTTAAAATTTTGTCGTGACGCTTATTCCTGCTTTTTTCTGTTCTCCAAGCGCCCATCAGGAGCTTCAATGTCTCCTCCTCTCTCCACAGCACATGCATGCAGCTGAAAATTCGCGCCTTGCTGTCGAGGTTTGAGGGCTTCTTAACACATGAGTCCAAAGAGGCATCAGCTTTAGCATGCGTCGTACCACATATATTCTAACGACTGTTCTAGTAGTTTAGCCAGAATAAAATAAGTTTACTTACATTGATGAAAGTGCAAATGCAGAACGCGTTTATCTAGTTACAAATTGAATCCTGTAAACAGAATGTAACTGTTGCCCTTATTAATCTCTAGTGATAAAGTATTTATATGCGAAGCGGCATTTATCTTATGCTCATCTTCAACCTATATTATGTCCACTGCAGGACAAAGGCCTCTACATGTGACATCCAATTACCGCTGTGCTGCGCCAAATGATTCAGACTATAGCGCGCGTGAATTTCTTAATTTCATTACAGCACCTAGTCTTCTGCAGTCCTCGACGGCGCTTCTCTTCTATTGACAACAAATCAGTAACGCTAATGGCCCACCGGTTATGTAATATCGGCTACCCCTGTTTGCTTTCTGATCCACACAATCCCTTTTTGTCTCCTAACCTTATGCCTAACATTATCAGTTCCATCGCTCTCTGCGCGATCCTTAACTTGTTGTCCAACTTCTTGTGAGCCTGCAAGTTTTTGTCCCAGTACTCAGCACCATTAGCATGCAATGATTGTACACCTCTCTTTTTAATGATAGTGGTAAGCTTCCTGTTAGGATCTGGCAATGTCTAACGAATGCGCCCCCACCCCTTCTTTATTTAATTTTCCAGATCAGGGTCCCCTGTGAGGTATGGAGCACGGCAAACGCACTCAGACTCCAGAGGCTCACTAGCGATCCTTGACTCTTGTTCCCTTGCCAGGCTATTGATCGTTATCTTTGTCTTCTGTATAATAATACCCAACCCCACTGTCTCTGCTAAGGTTCTCACTCCTCTGTTGTAATTCGTCTCCAGCGTTGTTGAAGAGGAAAATGTCATCTGCAAACCGAAGCTCGCTAAGGTATTCGCCGGCGACCCTTACTCCTAATCCTTCCCAGTTTAATAGCTTGAATACTTCCACCGTAGTCGCGGCCCAGTAGTAAAGTGCCCGCCTTGACTGTGGGAGGTCGCGGGTTCGAATCTCGCTGCCGCCGGTGACCTACCGGTTCCCCGCAATGGGAACAAGCGTACCGCGCACCTCCACCAGATGTCACGTGCTAGTGAGGGTGATGAAAGCAGCCAATCCGAGAAAGACGAAACTATCGTTTTATTGGGCGAACTTGTGCCCTCAAAAACAGGCTACACTCAAGGAAGGCCGACAGTGGCGAACACAGTCGGCCATCGTCGAAAATCTGATCAGCGGGTCAAGCGCGGCGTCTTTTATACAGCAGTCGTCGAATGTTCCAGAGTAATCGCTGTGACCCGCGTGCTTTCCACAAATTTCTATACCATTCGCGTCGAGCATACATGCAATCAGATTACGCAAGGTTCGGCGACAACAGACAGCTGGTAGAATCATGGATAACGTTCCAGAAACTTCCTAAACATGCAGGCGCGTCCTGCGCTGTGCGATAACATTTGTTAAGCGGTGAAACGTGTCGCCCGATAAGGACAAGTACACGTGCATCTTTTAAGCACGCAGTGAACAGCATTGGAGAGATTGTGTCACCTTGTCTGACCTTTTTTTCATTATATGTATCTTCCTACGTTTTGTGTGGAGAATTAAAGAAGCTATGGAATCTCTGCAGATATTTTCCAAGATATTTACGAAAGTGGCCTGTAATAATTGATTACGTATTGCCTCTATGACTGCTGGTATCTCTGCTGAAATAAATGCATTCTTGTAATCTATGAAAGCCATACAGAGAGGCTGATTTTACTCAGCAGATTTGATTACATGATTGATTACATAGATGTGATCAATTATAGAGTATCCCTCCGTGAAACCAGCCTGTTCCCTTGGTTGACTAATGTGCGGCATTGCCCTATTTTACTGGAGGTTATCTTGGTGAATATTTTACATAATACTGAAAGCAAGCTACTGGACCTATTATTTTTCAATTATTCAATGTCTCCTAGTTTGTGATTACTATAATCTTGGCATTATTCCAGTTTTCTGGCACCCTTGAAGTCGATAAAGTGCGTATAAAGGGCCGCCAGTTTTTCAACCATCATGTGGGCTCCATCTTTCATTAAATCGACTGATGTTTCATGTAGTGCAAGGCCCTTCTAAATTCTTCGCTAGTTATTGAAGGAGCCTTGGAATGGAGGTATCGTGGCTGCATTCCGTACTGTACAGGTCAGTATAGTATTCTTCTACTGCATTTACTATATCTTCTAGATTGCTGGTGATATTACCCTTCTGATTTTTCAGTGCATACATCTTTGCTTGTCCGAAGCCAAGTTTCCTTCTCGGTGATTTGAAGGTACGTTCACTTTTTTCTACTTCCTTCGTATTTCTCACGTTGTAATGACGCATATTGCTGATTTTTTCTTGTTTATTAGTTTTGACAGTTTTGCGAATATTTCTGATATCTTGAGTTTGACACTTTCATTCTTTGTCGTTTCTTTATTAGATCATTTGCAATTTGGGAGAGGTTACCTACTGATTGCTTTGGTGCCTTACCTCCCACTTCCACTGCTGCGTCTGAAGCCAGCCTAATTACTGTTTCGTTCACAGCCTCTATGTCATCTTCATCTCCCGGTTCTAAGACTCTATATTTCTTTGCAAGTGCAAACTGAATTGGTCCACTCTTAATCGTACTGCTTCTAGGTAGGCCTGTTTCTTCTTGACCAATTTATATTATAATCAGCAATAAATGAGCGGGTTATGTCGTTCAACGGATTGGAATGAGATAGTTTTCTTACCTTCAAAAGTAGCGCAGTTATATGTGATGCGCCAAGCACCTGATGAAGAAAATACGTAGTAACCACGGCACTCAAAACTAAACTATTAAACTCTTAGTCTTCTTGATCAGCGCCCTTTTTTGTGTCCAAGATAAAAAACGCGAGTGACTTTATTTTGTAACAGACATCATACCATATGTATTTTCTTTTACTCTGCTTTGCCTCGCTTCCAGTTAATCATACCTGACGCCGGTGGACACGCACTGTCTTTTGTAAATACGTGCAACTTGCTTTTGTAAACCTTGGGTGCTCGTCGACTACATTTTCTTCCGTTTTTTTTTATTCAGTGCTCTTTCGATGCCTTATACTTGTATCTGTACATCGGCCATTGAGTCGAAGGCTTTATAAGAAACTTTTATTGCGATAAGATAATTGCTGCTACTACGCGTATATGAGACGATAACCTACGGAGCTACAAAGCGCTTTTTATTTTTAAAAAGACACGGGCCAGCTCATGTGCGAAGAAACATAAGATCAGGTGTGATGCTGAATGGGCACATATAGAAATAACAAAGTGTACATATTATTGCTTACAATAATTTCCGCCGTTGTGGAATTAGCCAACCTGGTTGGATGTCTAGCATTTGAACGGGAAGTGGAGGGCTTTTCTGCGATATCACTAATTTTTCACACAGCGACGATGGCCAGAGACGAACACAGCGACGCGACGAAAGGGTTCACTGCAGAAATATGATGCACAGCGCTATATGGGCCAATGCAGCTCTTAGTGGAATTCACGAAGAGGCCAGGAGTTCAAGCTCGGACCGAAGGATGACATTGTCGCCTTGGGCTGACAAACTGACGTTGTGGGGTTTCTTGTCGAAGTTACATTTCCTCTCAGCTTGGGTAGCTTGAATGTTTCTCCAGGTGATTTGGCAATATTGTAAATGTCGGGAAGAAAACTCTTCGTGAAGGGGTGTGACATAGGCGAATAGGTTGCCAAACGAAATGCTCTGTCGAGCCCGGAGGAAGATGAGCGATATACAAGGAAAGAAGGATTGTAGCTGGTAGTACGTTGAATTGCAGTATTTTGTGCGGTTGTCACAAAAGGAGGAATTCTGTCCCGGTAAGTGTGGTCATGACGGACGTACATGGAGATATTGACACGTGTACTTGTTTATCGGGTGACAACCTTTCACCGGCTAACAAATGTTATCACACAGCGCAGGACGCGGCTGCTTGTATCGGAAGTTTCTGGAATGTTATCAATGGTTCTATCCACTTTCTATTCTTACCAAACTTTGTGTAATTTCACTGCATGTATGCGCAACGCGAATGGTGTACACCTTCCTGGGACACCCGCGGGCACTAGCGATTACTCTGGAATGTTCGATGGCTCGTGTATAAAAGCGCACGCGCTTGACGGGCTGAGCAGATTTTTGACGTTCGACGACGGCGTTCGCCGCTATCGTTGTGCTTTTAGTGTAGCCTGTATTTGAGGGCACAGGTTCGCCAAATAAAACACTAGTTTCGTCATTCACAGTTTTGCAGCTCTCTTCACCGTCCCTACCACGTGAAATATGGTGGAGGTGCGGAGTGGTGTAGGTGAAGAGAGCAGCAAAACTGTCAATGGGGGAAGCTAGTGGTTTATCATCGCAGCCTCAAGTGGCTTCGATTGCAGACGTCGTACGTGAGGAGTTGCGATAATCACTCGTAGTCTCTTAATCGCCGCAGCCTCAGCCGCAAGCGATAACATACGTCACGATAGGCCACCGTCCCGCTCTCTCTTCGCGGCCACGTCAGCGCCCGGTTACGTCACAGTTCCGTCCTCCACCACCGTCGCCACCAGCACGCCAACTCCTCGCTCCGCGTAGCATTCCAAGGAAGACTGACCTTTTGTGCGCCCACGACCACTGTCCGCTTTGCTATATTTGCGGAGAGGCCGGCCAAATCTACTGCCGATGTCCTTACTGCAAGATGGGACTGCGAGGGTTTGTCGTCAGCGCACCGCGCCCACAGCAAGGTGAGCGCCCAGGTGACACCGCCGACTACCTCGCCGCCACTCAGTGGAGGATTCGACGACCATCCCGTTCACCGTCACCAGGACGCTACTTGTCCCCATAACGCCGACCGTACACTGGCCAAGCCTGGGGCCGGTTTGCAAGACCTTATCTGGAAAACTAAAAGCAGCAACCGATGGAGGCGCGGTTGCTGTTAGTCGAACTGAGGAAGATCATCCGCCGCCGAAGAAGACGCCGAAAAGGCTTTTCCGACGGCATATCAATGAGACGACGCCATGCCGACGGAGCCTGAAGTCAAGACTACGCCATCGGAAGACAACGTGCTACATGTGCTAACGGCGTGCTAAATGTGCTAAGTGTAGCTCCATTCATCTATTTTCCGACGTTTGCACTTCAGCAACCACTGTGCCAACTGTGAAGGAGACCACGCTGCCTTCTCGCGATCTTGCCCCTAGTCGAAAAAGGAAAAAGAACGAATAATAGAACTCATTGTGAAATAAATATGTCTTTACCAGACGCACCTAAACGTTCCCGTTCAAACAATCAGTTCTGTCCTTCCTACACTAATGCGGGAAGCCAGGGGCAGCACATTATCATTCGGCGGCCGCCCGTCACATGGTGAGTGACGGCGGTCACGTAATCAGGCACCTTGACTGGAAAACCGAGCGCTGTCCCGTCAACCACAAAGGAGGGCCAGCAGACCCCCGCTCCTGCCGGACCCAGGGCCATTCCCTTTGCAGATCGGCCCAAAACTCCCACGATTGTGCCCGCTCTGTGGGCACTATCCACCGACTCAGACGAGGTGATGGATACGAGCACAACTCCGACATCTTAAACGCCCTAGGGACGGCGTAGCTTCCTCGAGCGCGCCGGGAAGAAAAAAAATTAATTATGGGGTTTTACGAGCCAAAACCACTTCCTGATTATGAGGCACGCCGTAGTGGGGGACTCCGGAAATTTCGACCAGCTGGGGTTCTTTAACGTGCACCCAAATCTAAGTACACGGGTGTTTTCGCATTTCGCCCCCAACGAAATGCGGCCGCCGTGGCCGGGATTCGATCCCGCGACCTCGTGCTCAGCAGCCCAACAACATAGCCACTGAGCAACCATGGCGGGTCGCCGGGAAGAAAGCAAAATCCTGCATCACGAGGCGTGGAAATGTCTCGTGAGCTAATCTAACCTAATTTAATATCTTACACACACTGCTCAAAAGAAATGTGTTAAGGATACGCAGATATTACTCTAGAATGTCAGGAATTTACTCCACAACATAGACGATGTTAAGGAAAACTTACATGAGTACATTCCAAAGATGCTGTGTGCCCAAGAAACAAATCTTAATCCTTGTGTGATGTGATAACTTTATTTCGAATCCGGCGATTGGGACGCCCGGTCCTGGGACCGCCTAGATGGCCACTTGGAGCTGCTGCTCCTGTGCGGCTTCCTTGGCTCGCTGGACGGCCCAAAGTTGATCTTGGAGTTCTGAGCTTAGCAGCACGGCTGACTACCGCGCCCGTAGATTTTCTGGGGACACTGCCATTTTATTTTGGTATATTTCACATCCCCACAACATGTGTTGAAGGGTGGCTCTAACAGACTTACACAGCTTGCACATATCGCTCTCGTATATATCGGGGTAGAAAGTTTTTAGTTGCACGGGACTCGTATTCTTTTTGTAGTGGCCTCCAAGTAACGGACACAGCTCTGTTCAGTTTAGTGTGATGTGGTGGTAATACTCGCCTCCGACTTTGGTAGAATTAGGTAATATCGCTAAATCTTGTTAATCTATCTTTTTCTCTCCAGATTTCCTCCTCCGCGAGGCTCCTGACCGATGAAAGTCACTCTTTGCTCAGCTCGGCGAGTAAGACCTCGAGCTTCGCGATGTGCTACCTCGTGGAGGTTGACTGCGGGAATGTCTGGAGTCGTGTGCGCTGGAAACCAAAGCAATTGCCTTCCGTTCTTCTCTGCAATGGAGAATTTTTCTTCGTTGACTCTGATGAAGTACCATGCCACAGGAGAGACCCTACCTTTTGCATAATTTCTAATGGCCGCTTGACAATCACTAATGATGTACTGAGAATTTGCGGAGACCAATGCTAGTGCAATGGCTGCCTTCTCTGCTGTCTCAGAATGTTTGGTATAACTGATACACTTCTAAGGGGTTTTTGGGTGTGACCTGCGATTACTGCTACGTAGCTATTTCTGTGTGGGTGTTCAGACGCGTCTGCGCAGGTTGCTCTGTCATCTGACCCAAAGCTTCGGATCATTTCTCCTGACCGATGAAAGAGAGGTTTATACTTTCTGGAGTACCTCAAGGCAGCATTCTGGGTCCTTTGCATTTTATTCTATATGTTAATTATATTGTAAATATTCATTTCAATGTAAAATTTTTAATTTACGCAGAAGACACCAGTATATTTCTAACATCACGTTCTTATACCGAGCTTATCACAACATCAAATGAAGTGCTCCTGAAACTTAGTACATGGTCCAAGCAAAACTGTTTATGTGTCAACCCAACCAAAACTAAAGCTATAATTTGTTGTCCAAAAGGAAGCACCTCCCCTTTACTACATGGCATAGCCTATAATAATGCTGCGATTTAATTTGTAGAACGCATCAAAATTCTAGGCGTGTGCTTTTCTTCATCGCTGCTATGGAATGACCATGGAAACTTTGTAACGCAAAAACTGTGTCACATAACAAGTATAATAAGCCGTAACCGTTACCTTCTTCCTACATCAGTTAAAAGTACTATTAAACAACGCCTTATTCGCCTCTCATCTCAAATATTGTCACCTCGTAGGGGGCACTACAACTGGTACGAATTTAAACAAATTATTTTTATTACAGAAAAGGATAGTACGCGTCCTAGCAAATGTTCCGTACGATTCACACACCGAGCATTTATTTGCCAAGTTTGATATTATCGCAGCGCACGAAATCTATAGGCGTCGACTTTTGCAGCAGTTTTATTACATGAACAGGAAAAGCGATCAATCCCTTGTTAAATTATCATGTTTAGAATAACGTGTCCCCTCACGTTTCACGAGAAACGCAAAACCCTGGACTGTGCACTATTTTAGAGCTAATTACAGCTCACAAATGCTAAAAAACAACTTACCAAAGCTTCAAAATGCTTACAACAAATCCGGCATTGATATATGTGCCCTTACCTGATGTGAATTTTCTCGACTAAATCAACGGGACTAATATTAATGTTTATATGACCAGCTATTTCAGAAGTGCAGATTAGATGAGTTTGCAGCATTTGTTCACATTTATATTACATATATATGTGTATATATTGTTTTTTTTCATCTGTCCTATGTGAAACGTTTTGTGACTTCATTATGCGCAACTACTCACTTTTCACTTAGCGCTTCTCATGCATCCTTGCAAAACTGTGTATTTTGTATGTTAAAAACACGCGGCAGCTCCGCGCTGCCCATGTCTTGTGGTCATAGGGGGCAGGGTGTTTTTTCAAGCTGCACTTGCAGCTTTTCCTCCCTGTCTCCTCCAATCTGTTGGAAATAAAGATATATTCAATATTCAATATTTTCTCTGCTCTACTCTTGCGTCTGCCGTCGTTGTAACCTGGATGCATGTTCTTGGGTATATTTGGTACTGGCAGATTGTCACGAATTTTTCTCGTTATCGTCCTCTTTTCCCCATATAGATTGTGGTAATTCATTCCTAGTTTGCTCAGTATATGCCATCCCGTTTTGGTTTTCGTTAGTCGTTCTGCTTGAGATGTTTGTTGTGCTTCTATGACTTCGTCCAGTGTGTTGTGGAGTCCTAACTTTAGCAAGAGATCCTGGCTCGTACTGATGGGAATCCCTAGCGCTAGTTTGTATGCCTTTTTTATCAGGCTGTTAATTTTAGTATTTTCAGCTGCAAACAAATTGTGGAAGGCTGCTATGTATGTGATCTGACTGATTACGAATCATTGTATAAGCCGTATGATACTTTCTTGCTTCATACCGTGGCGCTTGTTGGTAATTCGTTTGATTAATCTCATGGTGTTTGTTACCTTTGTGTCTAACTTTTTTATGGTTTCCCCGTTTCTGCCATTGTTCTTGTTTACTAGACCCAGCACCTTGAGCTGGTTGACTATTGGGATATTCCGCCCGTTCTTGGTGTGTAGCTTGATTTCCTCATGAGCTTTGTTTCGGTTGTATCCTTTGGGAGGCTTGCCCCTAAGTGTGGGGCGGTACAAGAGAAGTTCAGATTTCTCTGCAGAGCATGTGAGGCTTGTTCCCATGAGGTGTTGCTCTACTGTGTTAAATGAAGTCTGGAGTCATTGTTCTATTCATCAGTCGCTGCCATCACAGGCCCAGATAGTAATATCGTCCACGTAGATTATGTGATTCAGAGACTCTATCTGATTTAATTTTTCGGGGAGTCCCATCAAGACGAGATTAAACAGCATCGGCGAGATCACAGTGCCTAGCGGTATGCCGGACCCCCCTATGTCGATCTCGGTCGACTTGAGCCCTTCGACGGAGATGACCGCTTTTCTATCTGATAGGAAGCTATTGATGTAGTTTTACGTCCGTTTCCCTAGTCCTATTCGTTCGATGTTTTGTAGTATGGTTGCATGGTTGGCATTATCGAAAGCATTTTTAAGATCAAGGCTCAAGATGGCCCTTGTAGAGCGTGGTTTATAGTCGATTATCTGATGTTTAAGTTGCAGCATCGCATCTTGTGTCGAAAGGTTTTTCAGAAATCATATCATTGTATCTGGGTATATGTTATTATCCTCTAAGAAGTTATCTACTCTGTTTAAAATTACACGTTCTATTAATTTTTCAACGCAGGATATTAGGAAGATTGGTCAGAGGTTGTCGATCTCAAGCTTCTCAACAGGTTTTGGAATGGGCGTTATCGTCGCTTTCTTCCATTGAGCTGGCACTTCTCCCTTTACCCAACACTCATTTATGTATTCTGTTAGTTTGGCTATCGATTCATCATCGAGGCTCCTGAGAGTCTTGTTGGTTATACCGACCGGGCCTGGGCGGATTTAGTGTTTAACTTTTGTAGGGCCGCGCGGATTTCTGCCCCCGTGAGTTCCTCGTCTAATTTTGCGTTTGTATTCCCGTTGTAGCTAGGATAGTTGCAAGGGGGTGCCTGTGTTAAATATTTCTGCTGTAATTCATTGAGAAATTCCTCTTCTGTGCCCGCACATGCGTGTATTAACTTATTAATGGCTTGCATGTGGTTTTTCTTGTCATTGTCATGGTCAAGCAGGAACCTGAGCTTGTACCAGGTTTTGCCGGTGCCTAATTGTCCGTCCATGGAATTACATATCTCGTCCTATTGTTCTTTGGTCAATTGCTTAGCATGTTCTTTTATTTTTTTGTTCAGGAGCGCTATGCCCTTTCTCAACATTGTGTTATGCTTCTGACCGCTAAGTCTATTCTGAAGCGACTGCTTAGCTTCCCACATGTGGAGAAGTCTGCCGTCGCATTTATCCGTTAGATTCAGTTGGTACTATTTTTGTGGCAGCTTCGACGTTATCAATGAGCTCCTTAGTCCATTGTTCTATGTCTGCGATTGATCATTGCTGTGTCGTCTCTCTCGTTCTACGAAATAGTTCCCAGGCTACTGATTTGACCTGTCCTTCTTTGGGTCTATTCGGCCTTTCTCTGACATGTAACTCCAATATGCGGTGGCCACTACCCAAAACTTCCAGTGTGTTGTGCCACGTTGCCTTTTCAATATTCTTGGTGAAGGTTAGGTCTGGGGTTGTGTCCCTGTTTAGCGCCGTGCCTACTCTGTTTGGAGTGGCGGGGTCTGCGACGAGCGTGAGACCTAGTTCTTGCGAGTCGTTCCATAAGTCCCTTCCTTTTGCTCCGGTATATATGTATACCCACGTGGTGTGTGGGGCATTAAAGTCTCCTCCTATTACTACCAGATTTTCTCCAGGAAGTCTGACTGTTTTCTGGAGTAGGTTCTTGAATTTGTGTTTATGTAGCGTGGGGTTGCTACAAATGTTGAGAATTAATAAGCTACGTCCTGTCTATTTTTGTGGGATGAGTTCCAATAGAATATTTTCAATGTGCGCTATGCCTGTGCTGTGCTGCACGCAAGTTATATTTCTTTTAACTAGCGTGGTTAATGCCCTAGTGTACCCTTCGGCATAGCCAAAAGATCTGTATCCTGCTAGCTTTGCAATCTCGTGTGTTTCCTGCAGAATTATGACGTCCGGTGTATCCTTGTCTTTTGAATACTGCTGCAAAACTGACTTTTTGTTTTCGTAACTTCTACAATTCCACTGCCATATCCTGAACCCTTTTTTAGTGCGCCTCATTTCGGGTGCGACCAAGGGAGGGAGACGGGAGGTTGGGGAGAAGCTGATCTTATATAATTATCTGGTTCTGCAGTGGGTAAGGATTGTGGTGCTTCTGACGCTATGGAGGGGAGTCCATTACCTGGTGACTGGTTTGCCTCTAGGATGTCTAATCTACTCATAATTGCTGATATTACCTTAGCTATTTGATTCATCATTTCGCCCCCTTTTTATTTGACTTTTGTATCTCTGCTAGGGCCTTTTGAATATCGGCTAATGCTTTATCTGCCACAGCGTTATCTTGTTTATCACTTCTGCCTTGGGCCTTGCGTTTGAGTGGAGGGGGGCCATCCTTTTTCCTCCATCTTATTGTCCAGGATTTGAGATGGCTCTTTCGTGCTCGCGTGTGGAGCGGGATTTACCTGATTTATTTGGTTTTTCCTTCCTTCAGAATTTTTGTTTCATCGCTCATACGTGCTAGGAAAATCCTCAACTGCTCGTTCTCGTATTTTAGTTGCTTTCTCTCGTTATTATTGGCAATCTCCCCGCCAGCCCCCGGGCACATGCCATCGACCACGTCTGCCCAGCTCATCGTGTTTGTCTGGTTTGCAGAAGAGGATGGCCTAGTTCTGGACCTGGATATGGATGCGGGTCGTGTCCCCAGTGTCCTGGAGCCGGACTGGGATAAGGATCTGGTGGTGGATGGAGACCTTGTTCTCGATCTGGAGTGTCGTTCCCTGGCGTTTGGGAGGCCAGGCATTCCGCGAGACTCTGCCCGGTCTTCTCTTGAGGTAGCATTGTCATGTTCTTCTTGTCGTTCTCGTTGCAGCCTGTGCCATTGTCTCTGTCTCGGCTCACATTCCACACTTCCAAGAAAAACCCGCCATCGTGACACTAAAATGCCAACAGCGTTTTCAATACATCTGCGTGCCCTGGAGAGGCGGTAGTTGAAGACTTTTTTGCCTGATTTAATTTGCTACCAGGGTAGGGCCGCATCAGGTAGGTGCGCAATCGAAATGCTGCATCTCCAACCAAACAGACTGGCCACTTGGAAACTCCGGAAGGGAGCCCCAACTATCCCTTTTCAAAGGAAGTCTCGATGGGACTCTTCTTGAACAACGAACCATCGGAAAATCGGCCTTGGTCTCCCATATCCACCATAATAAATCTATAACTTGCATCTGCTACAGCCAGCATAAGTAATGAGTAGTACCCCTTGTAGTTGTAGCAGTCGGACCCACTGTTGTTGGGGCATTGCTGTTGTTGGATAGCAAAGTGCTTTCCATCGATGCTGCCTATAGTAATCGGAAAATTCCATTTATTATTGTACTCTGCTGCTATCTTCCGCCACTTCTGTTCACTTGGACGTGCAAGCACAAGGGGCGTCACGCCCTCCCAGAATGCTGGCAGTGTCTCTTTCAGGATGTGTGACACCGTCGATCCGTGCATTCGGTAACTCATGGCAATATCTTGCACAGACCCTCCTGTAGCCAGGAATCTGGAAAAATGTTAATGGAACAGTGTTTTTTAATTATTGTTGAACTATTTTCATATCAATGTTTACAATGAAATTAATTGATGCCAACGTCATTATAAGGTTCGTTTGAAATTAAATACATCGGATTTCACGAACACTACAAGGGCCACACATAGTAACAGAAATGGTTTGTCGGTGTGTCGGCCTACCTAACAAATACTATAGGCAGACAGACAGGCAGCCAGAATTTATGAAAAATAGGCAATCAACTGAGCAAAAAAGAAACAATAACGTAAAGCTGTATTTGCCCAAGTATAACACATGGGAAGTTCAGGAAAGCAAATATATAGATGTTTTAGGACTTTCCGAAATTCTGAAAAATTGGGAACTTCAAAGAGGAAAAATATTTTCGGGAAAGAACTGTTAGCTGCGATGGACGTTAGTTCTGCCAAACATGGAACAAATTGGTCAGTAATTGAAATACACTTTTAGATTTTTAAACGAGCACAGTCTGAGGGGCAGTGTCAATGGGGAGTTTGAAGCCATGGGCAAGACAATGTCATATCAGTTTTTTTTAAACGAAGAAATACTCATTGTCAGCAGAGCAAGGAATTCCGGTGCTTTTGTATCACAACCCGAACCTGAGCTGATATGATGGGCCTATATATACGGAGACACCACGGAAAAATATGCGAGATGGTGTTATTTTACATGGAGCCCTTTGCGAGGAACACGATCGAGCTGGTCAAAGCCACTTTTTCACCCAGTAGCGGCCACTCACACCACCGATTTATCGTATTTTTAATGTCATCTGCCACCTGCATATTTTTTGACTCTCTACCGCATGCAGTTCTCGCAGCATTTCCTTGCTCTATGGCCACCACGCTTTCCCGCTACAGAGCCAAGACTGTTCAAAGTTTAGCTTCTCCACATAGCTCACAAGCCTTGTGGTTCAGCTTCTTACGTGTATGTTGAAGATCAGCGAATAAAAATAAAAATGTGCAATATGTTTAAAATTATACGATGTGATATACGAAGCAGACCCGAAGAAAAAATGTAATTTTTGTAACTACACTATGCACGTACGTCGGCTCGTCACCGCACTGTCTCTGTAAATAGATTAAATAAATATTTACCACTACCACCACCGCATTGTATAATTTCCAGGAAATTATGAAAAGCACATATTTTACCTGTGTCACCACAAGCCTTTCTGGCGGAGAGATAGGCCTCCTGTGCGTTGGAGGGTGTAAAAGCCTGTCGTAGACAAGGCTCAACACCTTGTCGAAAGGTGACTTTGTCATCCTACTTTCAATAAATGCACAAAAATTAGGCCCCACATATTTCAGCGGGCTTGAGCTGCACAATCTCGAAAGCAATACAGGTGTTATGTAACTCGCTTTCATTTACCTGAAATACTTGAAGTGATATTCAGGATCGCTCTGCTGCAGCTCCTGTTTGATGTGGTGGCACTCGCCGAACTCCGGAGGCTTGTCGAAAATCACTGTTAAGTAGAGAGGCCTCTTCCTCTTGCGACGCAGACGATGTACCAACAAACGGAGAATAATGTTTCTTCATACGGGGAATGTTCACGCCATCGCCGAGAACAAATCCGAAGCAGACCACAAAGAGGGAGAAGAACGCGCGCGAAATCCGTACGAAACGAGGGAGACACTTCACAGGCACAGGTACGAGTGGCGAATGGAAATGTTTCGCGGGTTCACGACAGGTGGCGCGACGTTCTGCGCATTAACAGGGCATGCGCTTCTCCAGCTGCGGCCGCTGTGCCGCGTCGGAAGTGGTTGCACTGTAGAGCGCCGGACTTGCGCCTGGCGCGGCGTCGCCGACGTGACGCATCCGACCGCAACCGTCGCTCGCTCGTGCGCCGAGAACGCCGGAGTTAACAGAGCCTTTACCCCCTTGGATGTTATTATCTGATTTGCTATGGTGCGTTCATCTGTATGCGCTAGTGCATTTGTAGTTCTGCCATTTTGCAAGCCAGATGTCTTTAGGCAGTCAACAAAACAAGACAAATGGTCATCCTGTATACCATGTGTCTGATTTGCTGTAACTATTATGTGCCTTTGTCTCTACTGCTTTACCAATGCTTACGTGCGATACTTTCTCTTTCCAGCGTGGTGACTGACTCGCTGTGGCCATGCGATGGTTGTAATTCGTCCATGAGTGGTCGCCTATCCATATATCACCTTGCTTGAGGATATTTGCAATGATGTACACAGCTACTCTGAAACATTTTTACGGGCAGGAACAGCGCCCTGCGGATAGCCATTCAGAGTCATCATCATGCTACAAAAGTTGCTCCAAATCAATTTTCCTGCAACTAAACCTGTTCCAAAACGCTTGGCTATTCCCAACAATGTAAACCTCATTAAAAAACAACTAAGTAACCAAAAAGTGTCATATTTTGTAGCTGGCAAAGGGTCAATTGGAATCAGATGCATTTATTGAAGCAATTGCAAGGCAGGCACGTTAACCTCTCTTCAATACATTGATTCTTATTGAAAGCAGCAATAATACCAAATTTGCTAATCCTTACTGCGTGCCTACTTAATTAGCTAATAGTACACACAGTTAGTATGCGCACAACGTACATTCACAAATACACCCGCCCTCCACACACAGTGACCTACACTTGCAAGTCAGCCCTGCAACCAGTGACCTTGTTTCGACTTCGAGTGATAATGAAGATGGCAAACTGCGGATGCCAGCTGTTCTCTTGCACTAGCTGCGCTGGAGCTATATTGCGTTGCCTGCAAAAAGCTAGTATATTTCCGTGTTTTTCTGTCAGTCTGGGCCGTTGGTCGTGCCGCACATGTATGGAGTAATCATACTGCTACCACGCCACGACAGGCGGTTAGTAAGCTACAGCAGCGGCTTGAAGTTGGATGCTGTTCAGCATGCTTTGCAGAATGGCAATCATTCATAGGGAAGGCACATCAGCATTAACGAAATGCACATCTGCTATTAGAGACGGCGGCGCGAAAAACACAATGGTACCAGCACAACAACGGTGAACTTCCGCAGACCATGGACTGATTTTTACCCACACGTTTATGGCTCAGAAACCAATGGATAAACAGCTGTGCTGTTTATCCATTACCAGATCCATGATCCATGATCCAGAACAAGCCTTGCCAACTTGCAAGAAAACAGGTCATCCCGGCTAGAAACATTAAAGCAAGCAGTAACTGCATAACGCGCTTCATGGGGCAGAATGGTCTTTTCATTCGAAGAACCACATGTAAGCAGCTGCCTTCCACATACAAAGAATCACTGACTCACTATTCGTGATGAGCCTCTGTTGCCAGGGGGCAAGTCTAAAAGCCTACCAGTGGAACTGTTATGTTCATTAGCTCTAGAGGCATGGAGCATGATTTATGATGGCACAGTCATCAAAAGCTTCAAGACCTCTGGCGTTTGAACCTCAGCTGACGCTACTGAGGACCGACCACCTGCTAAGGGGCGACGCTATTGAAGTTTAGGCAACTGAAGAGTCAGCCAGAACTGCAGATTTCTCAAGTGCAAATTCTTACTCGGAATGTGTGTTTTCAAGGTTCCCAAATAATACTGGGCTCATTGTTGTAAGTTACATCTATATCTGATTATTTGGTAGCTGGCTTTTGGACAAATTTTTGCGCAGGGTAGATCAGGCAGCGGAAATTCACTTTAAGTTTTCACCTTTGTATTACGTACCCCCACACCCATTTTGTAATGTTTTAGGTGCGCTTATTATGGCAGTAAACAAACTAATAAAAAAGTTCGGCAGCATGTTACATCCTTGTAACACGTGACGGCTGACGCCTGCTGCATACGTAGTAATACAATAAGTTATACGATCGGAGGGGTCAAACTTCTCACAAGGCATAACGAGCAGCAGTATGAAGTAAACGTATGGCGCTGTTGGTCGACCTCCTCAACGACACATCCGATCGCATAATGCACATCCTAAAGGTTTTTTGGTTCTCTTTTCTTGTTCTTTGCATAATTTGTAGGGCACTACTACGGCCCAATCAAATTCTTTCGTTTCTTCGTTCATATTCATCCAGTGCGTCTTTGCTTGCTTAGTGGGGTATGAGCCATCCCTGATATTTTTTGTCTCGCTGAACTAGACACCGCCTTTTAGGGGTACGATGCATTGCAATGAGCTAATTAAGGCTTTCGCCTTTAAATACATAGTGCGTATGCGAGTTCAATAAAAAACATTGGCTGCACAGTATCAGCATAGCTGGTTTTTTGTAGCAATCCCTTTCCCTTAATTCTATATTGCATTCTTATTAACTGCGCATGGATAGACAATCATGATAACATAGGCGGAAGGCTACCCTTACGATGTACGGAAAGACAATAACTGTAATAGGATCATTACACT
The DNA here is from genome assembly GCF_050947875.1 of Dermacentor variabilis. Taxonomy (NCBI): domain Eukaryota; kingdom Metazoa; phylum Arthropoda; class Arachnida; order Ixodida; family Ixodidae; genus Dermacentor; species Dermacentor variabilis. The sequence continues at coordinate 75,488 of NW_027460347.1, forward strand.
ATCCGAGGCCTAGATGCTTTCATAAAGCGTTCATTTGGTGCATAGGCAATAACTAGAGCTAAATATGATTACATTTCCACCAAATATTCCAGAAATGCTGTAGCCACCAGAAAGTTTCCACCCATATTGAAACGTTTTCAAAGCTGAAGTCATGATAATGTTCAAATTGCTTTCATACATTCGAACATTTGACAAAATATTATTGGCAAATGGACAATAGAACGCATTCCAATTATGCTTTAGACGGAATGTGAGCGGTCAGCGTGAAACTTTTGTGCCATGCGACATTATCATTATTGCGGTATGAATGCGTCATATGACGTATCGAAATTTTCGTGACTGAACCAAGTTCACCAAGTTGTTTGGTGGGATGTGCGGCCTGAAGGAAAAGAGGCTACAACAGGGACTGCTTGCACGAACCCATTTACTGACGGGCAAATTTACCGAGCACTAGAAAAGTACTTCAGGTCCCAAATTTGGCGTTGCGCTGTGTCCAGAAGCGCCTGAGGCGAACGTATAGCCGAGCAGTCACGCGAACATTTACTGCTGCCTTAATCATTCAAGTAGGGTCAAGACAAAATTACTTGCCTCTCTCCAGTAGGCGAAAGTTTCCCAGCGAGAATTTATTTCCCTGGTACTTTTGTTAGTGCACCAGCTCACAGCTTGTCTGTGGCTGCCATTACTTCACATGTAGTGGGTATTCGTTTGATTGCCTTTGTTGTAGAGTGCCCGCCTCGGCTACGGGTGGTTGTGGGTTCAATTCTTAGCGCAGCCCGGCACCCACTGGTTCAAATGGACACACGTGTACCCCAGCCTGGCGTTGAGGATGACACGCTTGAGAAAGAAACTGGCTCTCTGAATAGCAGTCAAAACGATTGTGACACAAAAAGGTAGGTTTCGGCCACCTCCATTTCCGATGTGGGGCCCCGAATGCACATATTAAGCTGGGGACGCCTTAAAATTTGGGACAAGCACGCCTTTTCTAGCTTGGAGGTCCCAAAATTGCCAACCACGAGGCCAGAAACACGCTTGTAACTATTCTACCGGTAGGTTCCCGGTGGCCGCACTTCCTTTCTACAGCCACAGTGGCTGCTATTCGACAAGGCCGTCTGTGATTGGACAGGATTCACCCAGACACCACGCATGAAATCTCCAATTGGGTTCCTTTACGAGATATGAACCCCCCCAAGAATCTCAAGACCAGGCAAGGAAACATATCTACCAATTGAAAAGGAACGGATGGTTTCTGGTGATTCCTGGATTTACTCAGTACCTACCTCATACGAGGCAGATGCTGTACGACTACACCACCGCAGCGGTAGATTAATCTAGTTGAAATGTTCAGTGACGACGATCTGACACCGCTTTAGCATCCATGAGCACCAAATGATGGACAAGCTGGCACATGTATTCATTGTTGAAACGTTGAAAGCTTGAAAGCCGCATGGAAAAACGCAGACAGAGGAACGCTTGCATAGCCTTGTTCATTTCTCTGGCCACCAGAGCGCACTTGTTTTAGCATTGATTTCAACATTGTTTTATTGATGATCTATTGCAGCACCTTCTATTGCCTATATAACAGAGGATGACTAGCATGTGAGTGCCTAGTAGCTACAATAATTCCCATTTTTTAATGCTTCACAACTCAAAAATTTCTCCTCATGAAGAGAAACAAGACGAGCTTCTGCACCTCCAGGAGTATCCCATAATATTATTATTAAGCTCTTGTCTTGAAGAAACCTGTTGGGCAATCGATAGATGTGGAATTTCCTTGTGCGTGCTAAGGGCTGTACCAAATGCATTATTTATTTATTTATTGAGCATAATAGGAAGAAACTAGGAATTGGCAAGAATCAAATGTATGCGTTAAGAGGCAAAGCCGGCAATATAATTACTAATATGGATGAGATAGTTCAAGTGGCTGAGGAGTCCTATGGAGATTTATACAGTACCAGTGGCACCAACGACGATAATGGAAGAGACAATAGTCTACAGGAATTTGAAATCCCACAAGTAACGCCGGAAGAAGTAAAGAAAGCCTTGGGAGCTATGCAAAGTGGGCAGGCAGGTGGGGAGGATCAGGTACCAGCAGATTTGTTGAAGATGGTGGGCAGATTGTTCGACAGAAACTGGCCACCCTGTATACGCAATGCCTCATGACCTCGAGCGTACCGCAGTCTTGGAAGAACGCTAATATAATCCTAATCCATAAGAAAGGGGACGCCAAAGACTTGAAAAATTAGACCGATCAGTTTACTGTCAGTTGCCTACAAACTATTTACTAAGGTAATCGCAAATAGAATCAGGAACACCTTAGACTTCTGTCAAGCAAAGGACCAGGCAGGATTCCGTAAAGGCTACTCAACATTGGACCGTACTCACACTATCAATCAAGTGATAGAGAACTGTGCGGAATATAACCAACCCTTATATATAGCTTTCATTGGTTGCGAGAAAGCGTTTGATTCAGTCGAAACCTCAGCAGTCATGGATGCATTACGGAATCATGGTGTAGACGAGCCGTATGTCAAAATACTGAAAGATATCTATAGCGGCTCCACAGCCACCGTAGTCCTCCATGAGGCAAGCATTAAAATCCCAATAAAAAAAGGCGTCAGACAGGGAGATACCTTCTCTCCAATGCTATTCACAGCGTGTCTACAGGAGGTATTCAGAGACCTCGATTGGGAAGAATTCGGTGTAAGAGTTAATGGAGAATACCTTAGTAACTTGCGATTCGATGATGATATTGCCTTGCTTAGTAACTCAGGGGACCAATTGCAATGCATGCTCACTGACCTGGAGAGGCAAAGCAGAAGAGGGGGTCTAAAAATTAATCTGCAGAAAAGTAATGTTTAACAGTCTCGGAAGAGAACAGCAATTTACAATAGGTAGCGAAGCACTGGAAGTGGTAAGGGGATACATCTACTTAGGGCAGGTAGTGATCATGAACAGCAGGTTGCCATTATCCCTGAAGAGAAAAATGTATGTGTCTTACCAGTACTCACCTACGGGGCAGAAACCTGGAGGCTTACGAAAACGGTTCTGCTTAAATTGAGGACGATGCAACGAGCTATGGAAAGAATAATGATGGGTGTAACGTTAACGTATAAGAAAAGAGCAGATTGGGTGAGGGAACAAACGCGAGGTAATGATATCTGAGTGGAAATCAAGAAAACGAAATGGGCATGGGCAGGACTTGTAATGAGGAGGGAAGATAGCCGATGGTCATTAAGGGTTACGGACTGGATTCCAAGGGAAGGGCAGCGTAACAGGGGGCGGCAGAAAGTTAGGTGGGCGGATGAGATTAACAAGTTTGCAGGGACGACATGGCCACAATTAGTACATGACCGGGGTTGTTGGAGAAGTATGGGAGAGGCCTTTGCCCTGCAGTGGGCGTAACCAGGCTGATGATGGTGATGATGATACTTCCGAGACCCGAAGTCATTATAGGAAGCAGTGGGGAATCAAAATGTTTGCAGAGTAAAAGATAAAAAAACAGTTATAACAAGTAAAGAAAAACAACTTAACAAATGTTTCGTGAATGACAGTCTTGAAGCTGTTGATGTCGGTGATGCGGCGATGGAAGCGGGAAAGTGGTTGTATTCTTTGCTAGTCTTCGGAATGAAATATTCGCTGTAGGAATTAGTCCGAAAAGATGGCACACCTAATTTAAGTTCCGATCTCAACGCCTTCTCAAGATGAAACAGGCGTTAAGCGCTCCGCATACTCCCCCCCCCCCAACCGAACCCGAACATAGTGCAACACCAGCCTGAGTCGCGGCCGAGGTGTTGCAGACGTTAAGCACCCCCATACGTGGGCCGACACCGAAGATAGTGCAATGCAGGGCCGACAGGCGGTGGAGGTGAAGCAGGCGTTGCACTCTCCATACGTGGCCTGAACGCGAACATAGTGCAATACCAGCCTGACCCGCGGCGCAGGAGAAGCAGTCGTTAAGCACACCCCGTACGTGGGTCAATCCCGAAGTTAGTGCAATGCTGGGCCGACACGCGGCGGACATGAAGCAGGCGTTAAGCACTCCCCATACGTTGGCCGATCCCGCAGATACTACAATACCGGACCGACCTGCGGCGGAGGTAAAGCAGGCGTTAAGCACTATAAATACGTGGGGCGATCCCACAGATAGTGCAACGCCGGGCACAGCGGCGGAGGAGGTGATGCAGGCGTAAAAAAAATGCCCGCATGTGGGCTGCTCCCGGAGATAGAGGAATGCCGGGCCGACCCGCAGCGGAGGTCCAGTTGGCCATTAAGGGGCCCACATACACAGCTTCACTGGTCATCGTTCTTCACAGAGTGGAGGGCACTAACCTTATTTTTGTCGGATTTTGCGAAACCGTGTGAATATATGGTATAAGAGCATTGGGGAGGGATGTGCGAACAGAGCATCAATGACGCTTTCATATAAATACTTTGCATACTACCGCATGCGCAGATGATAACTCTTGGCTCTGACAGCACGTACATATTCGTGAAATTTTCACAATGATGTTGTTGGAAGTTCCACAATTGTCCTTCTAATCTTGCCTCCCAGCGTGTCTTTCTGCGCTGCCGCCTTTTGAAATCTTACATTTCCGTCGCAGGAAAGCCGCTCCCTGCGTCAGGCGCCAGTCTAAACCAGTCGAAGCATGAAACTTAAGCTTGCTGGCTTCGGATATTCATTTGGCCAACTTCAGCCCCTTTGCCGCATTGTTGGTGCCATTGCCTTCTGTGCGATCGTTCTTGATGGTTTTTATATCAAAACGTCGCAAAAATTGCACTGGGACGAAATAGTTCATTTATTAGGCGTTTATGTCCACTATTAGGTTGGTCTATTGGGACCCTAGGACGTAAAAGAAAGAGTATTCCGAGAGTAGAGGACATTCCTGGAGTGGTATGTTCAGAAAAATCTCAAGGTCTCATCACCCATTTGTATAGACAATTACGCAAATTTGGCATCCACCGGTGGTGGGTGGTAACAACTTTATTGAGACTCTGCTCAGTCATGATCTGGCAGACCCGAGTCCTAGAATGGCCCCTCACGAGGAGCGACCCTTGCAGCCCAGACAACGAGGGCTTTTTGTACTTTTTCATCCGGCGTTCTGAGCAGCTCTTCCTACGTCTGTTGTGAGGGAGCTGGCAGGAGCGACCTGGGAGGGGGTAAGCCCTCGCACCCCCAAAGAATGTGATTTTGGGTAGCCAATGTTTGATTTGTGCAGTTTTGACATATTGGGTTACATTGCCCGTTGGTAATTATGGGTAGCCAATGTGGGCTGGGGATCGATTTAGTTTGGATTCGACGCAGGATCGAGGCTTGCGCTTGCGTGAGGCTTGCATTTGGAGGCGGGTAGATTCGCCGAATGTGATAGATTAAGAATAGAATCTATTTTTTCTCACGCCGTAGTCTTTTATTAATTAGATATGGAGTTGTATGTGCCAAGTCCATGATCTGATTAGGAGGCAAACCGTATTGGGGGACTGCAAAATAATTTGGACCCCCTAGCTTTTTTAAGTTGCACATAAACCTTAGTACAAGGGTAATTTTGTATGTCGCCCTCATGCAAATGCTGCTGCTGCGGCCGAGATCTAATGCGGCCACCTCGTGTTCAGCAGCCCAACACCTTAGCCAATAATTAACCATGGTGGGTCCATAGTTTTTAACGCCCCCGATTTTGAGCTCGTCTTTTCTCCCGCAGGTGTTAGAGTAGAGGCTTGGATGGGTCTACGCGCTAATGACCTCTCTCACAAATACGTAAAGACCGGCTTTCTGTTAGACCCGGAAAAAGATGTGCTGAAGATCACAGATACGTATAACGTCGAAATGGTTGCCCGCGTGCCCTCGAAACTCCTCAATTTTATCCCTGATGGGCAGACAAGAACCATCGTTTTTCTTTCCGTGCTGCACTGGAGCGATGCTGGTGCCAGGTGAGATCAAGGTATGCAGCCTTTTGTTGCATTCCAAATTACATCGGCCCTCTAGCCACACTAACAGATGCACTTCCCGTCTAATGAGGGCGTTAAAAAAAGGTTTTGGGAAATCTATAAAATTTGGAACTTTGCTATAGTTAAGTGATACTGTTGGTATTGGTCTCACAGCAGTGGCTTAGGTTGTTTATGAGAATAGGTAGTAAGGGTGAAGGGGGCACGAAACTAATTGTGCAAACTTCGGCAATAAAATAATTATCCTAAAGAACCAAACATTTTTTGTAACTGAATATTCGCTGCTCGCCATGCGAGAAACTCACAACCGCATTCCAAATGCCGCAAGGTTAAGTTATTTATTGTTGCAATGAATTCTGGCTAACGAGAAACCCTAAACTGCACAATTGCGCAGCTGTCACGTCTTTGGGCTGCGCCCATGGCTGATGCGATGCTTACTCCTCAACGTCAGACGAGCATCAAGCGAGTATCTTTATCAAAGCGCAATTTCTTTCGTTTCATTCTCGACAGTTCATTAGGTGTATGTCGTCTTGATACTCACGAGTGCCTTCCAAGGCCGTCAGTTGCGCTCTTTGTCAGGTTTAGTTTTGGTGGTGGACATTTCGCGGCCCGTTCTGCTGAATTTCGCAGCACTAGATTCTTGCTCGTCTGCAACTTTTTATGCAGTCGAATGATAAGATGCTTCAAGCCCCGCTTTAGAATGAATTTTCTTAAGCTTCTCGTTTACAGCTACAAGTCTAATGTTTATATTTAGAGACCGCATTCATTTCTTATGGTGAACGAAACCCAGAAGAAACCACTTATTGATTACTTTCTTCTTGTTTATCTTTATAACACGTGAACAAAACACGCTCTATATATCGTCTCCCGACAACGTGTAGCAAATGGTGAAAGACAAAATTTGGCTGATTCGCACGAAAAACGAAGCATTCACGACAATAGACACATGGACCAGAGAGCGGAAACTCTGCCTCTCATTGGCCGCGTCAGATCCAATCACAATTGGCTCAGGCCTACAATCAATACTATGCCATTCCATGGCTGTGGAAAGTTTAAAAAAATTAATCAAAAAAACAACTATAAAGGTGGAGACGTCAACGTTCTATCCTTTCACTCTCCGCACTTCTTTCAACTGACGGCTGTCCGTCTCTTTGCCTTCGCTTTGCTGGCCGCACATCGGTTGGGTGGTCTGATCCCTCCGGCTCGCTGCTCGAGAGTAACTGTGCGGAGAGTGACTGTGCGGAAGGCTTGCGCCTGGTTGGTATTTACGCAGCGTGCCAGTGAAAGAAAGCAAAACGCAAACTTGCTTCATTGTTATATTGTTACGTAGGAACAGATGATGTAGGTCGTCGAAGTGGCAGCAGGTGTCGGAGCCGGCGGAGTCGAGTTGTCGTCGCCGGGAGCCATGAAGGAAGGCTCGACGTACCGTCCACTGCGAAGCTCCGTGACGAGGTACAGGGAACGTCCACCTCCACCAGATGTGTTACGGAGGAAGACACCGACGAAAAGCTATTTACAAGTATATTTACAAGGCAATACGCCGCAGTTGGCCAAGAGGCAACAGCCCGCGCTAGCTTCCAATCGTCGTCGTTGTCTTCTTACTGCTCGGCTCTTCGTCATTGGAAATACTATCCCGTAGCAATATTAAAGCTCTGAAAGGTGACGAACCACCCAACACACGCCATACCTTAGAGCAGGACCTGGATTCCCAAGAGCTTGTGCATGTCAGGTTTAAAGAACTACTACAACGTCTGCAACACTGCATTTTCGCACGCTTGATTTTCTGCTCGCGATTTTGTCAGCTGCTTCCTACACGTCTGGCTAGCAGCTTTCCATATGCGCACAAGCTTCCCTATCTCCGAATTGAAAAGTTCTTTTTGGCAACTGCGTATGAGTGTGAAGTACACGAACACACATATTTATGCATGAGGTAAAGGCTTGTAAAAATATACAAATGAGAATTCAAAGAAAAAGGTGTCGGGGTACGTATTGTGGAACTTGCAAATGAAGAATACAACAACAGCAGCAATGACGCAGCTAAGTAATTTCCCCCATTCTCGCCCTGCCCCTTTGCCACTGAATGGAAAGACGACGTGATTTGGAGCAACGTATGTGTGGTGCTCACTTGTCCTTATCACCCAACGATTTGGCACTGCAGTGAAAAATCTAAAGCATAATGAATGTACTGAACTATTGTATAAATGTTTACACGAATTGTTAAAGCACTGTTATGTGTGCCGAGCATTACCTACGTTCCTTAGTTTAATAAGCATTTCGATATTAACATAAAGACGCTTGTTGAAACTGACGGAACGGCGACATCTAAGCATTGCTACAGGATAAATGTGGATCCAGAAGACAGCGTCATCAAAGCCACATGATGACGATTTCGAGTAGAAAGCACGAGACGCGTACAAAAATATACCAGGGCATAGAGTCTGCTCCAACTTTCGTAATAATTGAAAATATATAACTAAAAGAACTGCCTCACTAAAGCTTTTTGTCTTTGCCTTATATTCATGCGCCCTTTAAAACAACGCTTCCTAAATGCAATGTCTGCATACTTTAGGCGACTTAGCAGTCTTTCTTTTCAAGTTATTCTTTCATCATCATCAACCCTATCGGCCTATTTTATGTTCGCTGCAGTACGAAGGCCTCTCCCTGCAATCTTCAATTACCTCTGTCCTGCGCAAACCGATAAAAATTAGCACCTGCAAATTTCTCAATTTCATCACCCCACCTATTCTCCTGCCGTCCTTGAAAGCGCTTCTCGTCTCTGGGCATCCATTCCGTAACCCTAATTTTCCACCGGTTATCTAACCTACGCTTTACATGACCTGCCAAGCTCAATTTATTTCTCCTAATGTTACTTAGAATTGCATGGTAACAATAAAATTCATCATCATCATCATCATCAGCCTAGTTACGCCCACTGCAGGGCAAAGGCCTCTCCCATACTTCTCCAACTACCTCGGTCATGTACTAATTGTGGCCATGTTGTCCCTGCAAACGTCTTAATGTCATCCGCCCACCTAACTTTCTGCCGCCCCCTGCTACGCATCCCTTCCCTTGGAATCCAGTCCGTAACCCTTAGTGACCATCGGTTATCTTCCCTCCTCATTACATGTCCGGCCCATGCCCATTTCTTTTTCTTGATTTCAACTAAGATGTCGTTTACCCGCGTTTGTTGCCTCAACCAATCTGCTCTTTTCTTATCCCTTAACGTCACACCCATCATTCTTCTTTCCATAGCTCGTTGCGTCGTCCTCAATTTCAGCAGAACCCTTTTCGTAAGCCTCCAGGTTTCTGCCCCATATGTGAGTACTGGTAACACACAGCTGTTATACATTTTCCTTTTGAGGGATAGTGGCAACCTGCTGTTCATGATTTGAGAATGCCTGCCAAACGCACCCCAGCCCATTCTTATTCTTCTGGTTATTTCAGTCTCATGATCCGGATCCGTGGTCACTACCTGCCCTAAGTAGATGTATTCCCTTACCCCTTCCAGTGCTTCGCTACCTATCGTAAACTGCTGTTCTCTTCCGAGCCTGTTAAACAATACTTTAGTTTTCTGCAGATTAATTTTCAGACCCACCCTTTTGCTTTGCCTCTCCAGGTCAGTGAGCATGCATTGCAATTGGTCTCCTGAGTTACTAAGCAAGGCAATATCATCAGCGAATCGCAAGTTGCTAAGGTATTCTCCATCAACTTTTATCCCCAATTCTTCCCACTCCAGGCCTCTGAATACCTCCTGTAAACATGCTGTGAATAGCATTGGAGATATCGTATCTCCCTGTCTGACGCCTTTCTTTATAGGGATTTTGTTGCTTTCTTTGTGGAGGACTATGGTGGCTGTGGAGCCGCTATAGATATCTTCCAGTATCTTTACATATGGCTCATCTACACACTGATTCCGTAATGCCTCCATGACTGCTGAGGTTTCGACTGAATCAAACGCTTTCTCGTAATCAATGAAAGCTATATATAAGGGTTGGTTATATTCTGCACATTTCTCTATCACTTGATTGATAGTGTGAATATGGTCTATTGTTTAGCAGCCTTTACGGAATCCTGCCTGGTCCTTTGGTTGACAGAAGTCTAAGGTGTTCCTGATTCTATTTGCGATTACCTTAGTAAATACTTTGTAGGCAACGGACAGTAAGCTGATCGGTCTATAATTTTTCAAGTCTTTGGCGTCCCCTTTCTTATGGATTAGGATTATGTTAGCGTTCTTCCAAGATTCCGGTACGCTCGAGGTTATGAGGCATTGCGTATACAGGGTGGCCAGTTTCTCTAGAACAATCTGACCACCATCCTTCAACAAATCTGCTGTTACCTGATCCTCCCCAGCTGCCTTCCCCCTTTGCATAGCTCCTAAGGCTTTCTTTACTTCTTCTGGCGTTACCTGCGGGATTTCGAATTCCTCTAGGCTATTCTCTCTTCCACTATCGTCGTGGGTGCCACTGGTACTGTATAAATCTCTATAGAACTCCTCAGCCACTTGAACTATCTCATCCATATTAGTAACGATATTGCCGGCTTTGTCTCTTAACGCACACATCTGATTCTTGCCTATTCCTAGTTTCTTCTTCACTGTTTTTAGGCTTCCTCCGTTCCTGAGAGCCTGTTCAATTCTATCCATATTATAGTTCCTGATGTCCGCTGTCTTACGCTTGTTGATTAACTTAGAAAGTTCTGCCAGTTCTATTCTAGCTGTAGGGTTAGAGGCTTTCATACATTGCCGTTTCTTGATCAGATCTTTCGTCTCCTGCGATAGCTTACTGGTTTCCCGTCTAACGGAGTTACCACCGACTTCTATTGCGCACTCCTTAATGGTGCCCATGAGATAGTCGTTCATTGCTTCAACAATAAAATACAATAAAATTCAAACAGCGCTAAACGACAGGACCAGAATGAGGAGGAGACAAACACGGCGCTCGCCGCATAGCCGTTTGCGCGTCGTACAATCCGACAAAGAAGGTTACATAGAATACCGGCTGTCCCCGTTTGCTCTCACATTGACACTGCTCTCTCTCCGTTTCTAATCGTTACGCCTAATATTCTTCGTTAATCGCCCTTTGCATGGGCCTTATGTTGATCTCGAGCGTCTTTGTCAAACTCGAGGTTTCTTCGCAATGTGCTAGTACCAGTAGAATGCTTTGATTGTACACCTTTCTTTTCAATGATAGTGATAAGATTCCAGTGAGCATATAACAATCTCTGCGGTATGCACTCGAACCCATTTTTAGTCTTCCGTAAATTTCTATATGAAAGTCAGGGTCCTCTATGAGTATTTGACCTAGGTAAACATGGCTCTTCAAAGAATCTAGAGTCTGATGGGTGATCTTGAACACTTGTAACCTTGCCAAACTACTGATCCTTATGTTTGTCTTCTACATAATAATCTTGAACCCTACTGTTACACTCCCTCTGTTTGGGTCTTCATACCTTGTCATTCGCCACCAGTGTGAGGAACCGGACAATAAGTGCAAACCGAACTTTGCTGAGCTATTGGCTGTTGATCTGAACTCCATAAACCTTCCAAGTTTAATAGCTTACATGCATCTTCCAAGCATCCACGGAATAGTATTAGAGAGATTGTCTCTTTGCCTGACCCCTTTCTTTTTACGTATCCTGTAACTCTACTTCTGGAGAATGAAGGTGACGATGGAGTATTTGTAGATATTTCACAAAAAGTTTACGTACTCCTTCATTACTTAGTGCCTGCATAACTGCTGGCATCACTACGCAATCAAACACATTTGCCTAATCTATGAAATATATATGGAGAGGCTGATGGTTTCACGATTACCTGTTTAATGGCATAGATGTGATCCATAGGGCAGTATCCCTTGCTGAAGCCAGCCTGTTCTCTCGGTTGACTGAAGTCAAGCGTTGTCCTTATTCCGTTGAAAATTATCTTGCTGCATATTTTATACAATACTGAAAATAACCGAGTGGATCTATAATTTGTTCAATTCGTTAACGCCTCTTCTTGTTTGTATAAGTATAATTTTGCATTTTTCCTGTTTCCTGGTACCTTTCAAATCCTGAAGTATTCCGTATAAAGAGCCGCAAGCTTTTCAATCTTGATGTCTTCTCCATATTTGATTAAATGGACTCTTATTTCATCTTATCCTTCAAATTTTTTCCGTTTGAAGTGTTCCAAGGCCCTTCTAATTTCATCGCTCTTTATAGAAGGAGCCTCAATAATTTGTTAATTACTACTTCGAATGGTGGTACCGTGGATACTATGGATGTTAAACAGGTTAATATAACATTCTCAAGCTGCGTTTACTATATCATAGAAATTTCTTACGACATTACCCGGCTCATGTTTCTGTGCATACATCTTAGCTTGCCCTATGCCAATATTTCTCCTCACTCATTTGATATTTCGACCATTTTTTACTGCATCCTTAGTCTTTCTTACGCTCTAATTTTGAATATCCCTTACTCTCTCCTTGTTCACAAGTTTTGACAGTTCCCCGAATTCAATCTGATCGGTGCAGTTGGACACTTTCATTCTTGTCATTTCTTTATGAGGTCTTTCGTTGCTTGGAACAGCTTACCTACAGGTCGCCTTGGTGCCTTACTTCCCACTTCAGTTGTTGCTACTAAAACCCGTCTAGTTACGGTTTGATTCATTACCTCTATGTCGTCTTCCCTATATTCTCGGGCTGAATGTTTATTTACAAGCGCTAGCCTAAAGTGGTCGGTGTGTACGGTAACTGCGTCTAAGTTGGCCTGTTTCTTCATGAACAATTTTACTCTTTCTCTGTTCGTATTCAGATGAATCTTAGACCTCATTAACCTATGATCACTGCAGTTTATCCTACCTTACATTTCTACAACCCGTACTATGCTGGGATTGGCAGAAAGTATGACATCTATTTCATTTCTTGTTTCACCATTAGGGCTTTCCCAGGTCCACTTTCTGTTGCTACGCTTGCTGATAAAGGTGTTCATTATTTGCAGCTTATTCTCTTCCGCGAATTCTGCCAACGTCTCACCTATAGTGTTTCTAGAATCAATGCTTTAGTTTCCAGTAGCTTTGTCACCAGACTACTTTTGCTCCACTTTTGCATTGGTCTCTCGCTACTACAGCATATTGAGCTTGCACTTTTTTCAGCGCTAGTTAAGCGTCGTCACAAAACTGTTCTAAGTCGTCATGATCGTGTTGTAGGTCGAAGGGTAGGCTTATACTATCTTTATTCTATACCTCTTATTTACTTTTATTACGAATAATGCTACCCCCTCATTACCACTGTACAATTTATCAATGTTACCCACTACGTCTAGATGGTTTAGGAATCCCAACCCGTATTGCTTGTTAATTTGGTATCCTCTATAGCAGAGTGCGTGGCCGTCAGTCAGCACTGTATACGCCTCAGCAGTTCTTCTGAGCTCACTAAGGCCAATGATATTTCCAATAGCGTCTGATAGTTCCTCAAAGGGTCCTGCTAAGCTAGCTTCAATCAAGTTCTTGTTAATGGCAATGGAATTATGAACAAACGGGTTGCGCAACTTTCTGTAGCCCGGACTGCACCAACTCTGCTCTTAGCTGATGCTCTTCAACTGCACCCTGCTTCACTGGCTCTTAGGTACTACTATTAGAAGGGGATCACCATAAATAAATTAGTGACCATGCCATACTGTGTGCGATAATTTAAACACAAATGTCAGTCCTCATTATCAGAGTAACTGAAACTGCCGTCTGTATTATTTATTTGTTACCAGATGTTTACTTTTTATTTATTTATCCTCAGGGTTTTTCGGCGTTAGAGAAGGGAGTACGTTGTACAAGAACTACGGAGGGAATATATTAGGAGGCCATACACAATATTTGCTAATTACACACTTTTACCTGAAAGTAAGGTAAGTACAGTATTAGAACCTCGAGGGAAAACCGGGAGAAGTCTGAAGATGCAAACTCAAGACGATCAGCAAAACGAGAACAAGGTGAACGCTGGAGTAATAGAACATCGCAGGTATAAGTTAAAGAAAGAAAGAAAACAGCCAGTAATAGTCCGTACTAGTTCTTGCTGTTATACAGTGTTAGCTATTATTTTCGAAAATTTTGATTCATGATATTGGAAGCCATATCAGAGTGACTTCATTGGAATCTTTGGACGTATGGGGGGAAAATGGTTGTGAAAAATCGGTCGTGCTACATGCATCAATTGTAACCTGATGCTGATCATAACTACGTGAGATAATATGGTTGCGATATGAATTTCGGATGAATAGTAACGTGGCAATACAGCTCATGAAAAAATGGAAGGCGGCAAATCCTTCGACATGTTCCAGCTACTGAATTGCCAGATTTTATTTGATTCAAGACAGACTCGCAGCATGGTTGTAGTTCCCAAGAACAAAACGAGTTGCGTTGTTTTGGGTTAATTCAAGGGAATGTATGTGGTTTTCGTGAAAGGGGTGCCATATATCCACAGCATTATCTAGTTTTGGCCGTAAGAGGGTTATATCAAGTAGCAATATTAAAGGAGATGGAGATATATGTATATTCAACATAATGATTCCCCGTTAATTTGGACATTATATGCACGCCTAAGTACTTATATAAACTTCTCGTCTCTAAATCAATATTAATCAGTATTACACAGGCAGATTGTCGCTAGACTCTCATATTCTCAAAAATTTACGCTTGGTAATGTTGAGGCCTATTCGCCACGATCGGCAGCAATTGCTGAATTTATTAAGGTGGGTTTCAAGCTCGGTGATCTCGTGCTAGTCGGTTATTTATCGGAAGGTTACACAGTCGTTTGCAAATAAGTGTACCTCTCAATTTTCGCTGAAGCTAAGTCATTAACATAGATAACGAATAATAGAGATCCTAGGATTGAGCTGGTGGCACAATATAGTAAACGTCACTGTAAGGTGATACGACCATTAGCTGTCACGAACTGAGAACGGATAGCGGAAAATGACGTAACCCGTTTTAGAACGTTATTATAAAAGTTTACTTTGCTTAGTTCATAAAATAAAAGTGGATAGCGCACTTTGTCAGCGCATTTTTAAAGAATCTAAAAATATGCAATTGGCTAGAGAAGAATAGTAATGTAATTGGCAAGGTGTGTGAGCAAACGCTAAGAATTGCGAGTCTCTTGAAAACAATTTTCGAACTTCGTGTTATGATTGCAAAAACAGTTAAATTAGACTCAAGGAACTCAGCAAGGTTTGTAAAAACAATATCATCTAGTAGTTTGCATCGGCTACTCGTTAGTGATACTGGACAATAATTTGTAGGTAACCTTTTGCTAGCAGATTTACGCAAAGTATTCTTATTCTGTTTACAGATGAGATGGAAAAGTAGCTCTGTTGAGCAGTTGTTTAAATATTGTCATTCAAATAATGGAACTATAGTCCAGGCTATATACAAATGACTCGCGTATATTAGACTTCGGGACGTAACACCATATTGTCACGTGGTAGTGTCTGTGAAGAAAGCAGCCAAACTGAGAAAGACGAAACTAGCGTTTTATTGGGCGAACTTGTGCCCTCATAAACAGGCTACACTCAAAGAACGGCGACAGCGGCGAACACAGTCAGCGATCGTCGAAAATCTGATCAACGGGTCAAGCGCGTCGGCTTTTATACATCAATCGTCGAATGTTCCAGGCTAATCGTGGGGACCCGCGAGCCTTCCACAAAGTTCTACACTATTCGCGTCAGGCAATGAAATCAGGTAGCATAAGAATCGGCGACAACAGACATTGAATAGAAGCATCGATAACTTTCCAGAAACTTCGGATACATGCAGGCGCGTCCCGCGCTGTGTGATAACATTCCTTAGGTGGCGAAACGTGGTCGCCCGATAAAGATAAGTACATTTGTCATTACCCCCCTCTTAAAAACCATCGACCCGATGCTGCAAACAAACGAAAGTAAAAAAGAAGAGCACTCGTAGCAAAGAAAACAACAAAATAAGGAAGTTCGTCAGCGTCCGTAAAAGGGTTTAAGGCGCACCACGTGGACCACTTCAGTTCGTGCGCGGCGCCGCTGTGAATGCGAAATGCCGCCTGGCAGGACCTCATAGTCCTGTGCACCAATACATCGGGTGATCTTGTAAGGTCCAAAATAGCATCGTAGTAGTTTCTCACTGAGTCCTGGTCGGCGTATCGGGGTCCAAACCCAAACAGGGTCGCCGGGCTGGTACTCGACGAAGCGTCGTCGGAGGTTGTATTGTCGGCTGTCGGTCCTCTGCTGGTTCTTGATCCGCAGGCGGGCGAGCTGTCAGGCTTCTTCGGCGCGCTGGAGATAGGTAGCGACGTCAAGATTTTCTCCGTCCGTGACGTGCGGTTGCATGGCGTCGAGCGTCGTCGTCGGGTTTCCTGCCGTAAACCAGCTTAAATGGCGTGATCTGTGTTGTTTCTTGTACCGCCGTGTTGTAAGCGAATGTTACGTACGGCAGGACCGCATCCCACGTCTTGTGCTCGACGTCGACGTACATTGCTAGCATGTCGGCGAGGGTCTTGTTCAGGCGCTCCGTGAGACCATTCGTCTGGGGATGGTAGGCAGTTATCCTCCTGTGACTTGTCTGGCTGTATTGCAGAATGGCTTGCGTGAGCTCTGCTGTAAAAGCCTTTCCTCTGTTGGTGATGTAGCCTTCTGGAGCACCATGTCGCAGTAAGATGTTCTCGACGAAAAATTTCGTCACTTCGGTTGCGCTGCCTTTCGGTAGAGCTCTAGTTTCAGCGAAGTGGATGAGATAGTCCGTCGCCACCGCGATCAACTTATTTCCGGAAGTTGATGTCGGAAACAGTCCCAACAAGTACATCCCGATCTGCTGAAAAGGTCGGTAAGGAGGCTTGATGGGCTCAAGTAATCCTGCTGGCCTTGTCTGCGGTGTCTAGCGTCGCTGACAGTCTCGGCATATCTTGACGTAACGGGCGACATCGGAGGTTAGTAGCGGCCAGTAATACCTTTCTTGTATCCTCGATAGCGTCCGGGAGAAACCGAGGTGCCCAGCGGTCGGATCGTCATGTAGGGCGTGCCGTACTTCTGGAGGCAGCGCCGACGGAACAACAAGAAGGTAGTTGGGGCGGACTGGTGAGAAGTCCTTCACGTGTACGTTGTTTTGAAGCGTGAACGAAGACAATCCACGCTTAAATGCCCTAGGGACAACGTCGGTGTGCCCTTGCAAATACTCGACCAGGGCTTTATGCTCCGGGTCTCCTCGTTGCTGTTCGGCGAAGTCTTCCACACTTATTATTCCAAGGAAGGCATCGTCATCGTCGTCGTTTTCCGGCGGCGGGTCAATGGGGGTGCGTGATAGGTAATCGGCATCTGAGTGTTTTCGTCCGGACTTGCATGTTACAGTGATGTCGTATTCTTGTAGTCTGAGTCTCCAACATGCCAACCGTCCTGAAGGCTCCTTTAAGTTAGCTAACCAACACAACGCGTGATGGTCGCTGACCACTTTGAATGGCCTGCCATATAGGTAAGGGCGAAATTTCTCTGCAGCCCAAACGATGGTGAGTCATTCCTTTTCGGTTGCAGAATAATTACCTTCCGCTTTTGACAACGACCGTCTAGCGTAAGCTATCACGTGTTCATGTGCATCTTTTCTCTGGACTAGGACGGCACCGAGGCCTAGGCTACTGTCCTCAGTGTGTATTTCGGTATCGGCGTGCTCGTCGAAGTGCGCAAGTACGGGCGGCGACTGCATGCGTCGTTTGAGTTCTTGAAATGCGTCGGCCTGCGGCGCTTCCCACTTGAACTCGACGTCACATTTAGTTAGCTGTGTCAGCGGCTCAGCGATGCGTGAAAAGTGCTTGACAAATCGCCTGCAGTAGGCACACCATGCCAAGAAACCTACGCACTGCCTTCTTATCGATGGGCTGCGGGAACTTTGCGATGGAAGCTGCCTTCTGCGGATCGGGGCGGACTCCAGGCTTGCTGATGACGTGGCCTAGGAACAGAAGCTCATCGTAAGCGAAGCGGCACTTTTCTGGCTTCATAGTGAGCCCTGATGACTTGATGGCCTCTAGTACTGTTGCAAGCCGCCTAAGGTGATCGTCGAAATTTCCGGCGAAGACAACGACGCCATCCAAGTAAACGAGACAGGTCTGGCGATTCAATCCTGCTAAAACCGTGTCCATCACGCGCTGGAACGTTGCAGGCGCCAAGCACAGTCCAAATGGCATAACCTTGAAGTCGTAGAGACCGTCTGGGGTGATGAAGGCGATCGCTTCGTGATCTCTTTTGTCGACTTCTCTTTGCCAATAGCCAGACTTGAGGTCCATCGACGAGAAGTATTTAGCGATGCAGAGTTGATCCAATGCGTTGTCTATCCGTGGGAGGGGGTATACGTCCTTCTTCGTGATCTTGTTCAGACGAAGATAATCGACGCAGAAACGTAGGGTTTCGTCCTTTTTCTTCACCAGGACAACAGGGGATGCCCAAGGGCTTTTCGACGGCTGGATGATGTCGTCGCGCGGCATTTCGTCGACTTGTTTTCTTATAGCTTCACGTTCTCGCGGCGAAACTCGATAAGGGCTCTGGCGGAGTGATCGAGCGCACTCCTCGGTGAATATGCTATGCTTGGCGACTAGTGCTTGTCGAATCCTCGATGACGTCGAAAAGCAGCCTTTGTATCGTCGAAACAGACTTCTGAGCTGCTGTTCCTTAATCACGGGGAGACTTGCATTAATGTCGTAGTCTGGTTCGAGAACCAGGGTCGTCGGGGTAGATGCGGCGGAATCCGAGAGGACAAACGCATTACTGGTTTCCATAATTTCCTCGACGTACGCGATCTTCGTGCCCTTGTTGATGTGCTTGAACTCCTGGCGGAACTTTGTCAGCAACACTTCAGTTTTCCCTCAATGCAGTCGAGCGATCCCTCTTGCGACGCAAATTTCACGGTCTAGCAGTAGACGTTGGTCGCCTTCGATGACGCCTTCTACGTCGGCAGGTGTTCTGGTGCCGACGGAAATGACAATGCTGGAGCGAGGCGGGATGCTGACTTGACTTTCGAGCACGCTTAAGGCATGGTGACTACGAGAACTCTCCGGCGGTATCGCTCGATCTTCCGACAGCGTTATCGACTTCGACTTCAGGCCGATGATTGCGCCGTGTTGGTTCAGGAAGCCCATGCCGAGAATGACGTCTCGTGAACAATGATGGAGGATAACGAAGCTGGCAGGGTAAGTTCGGTCATGAAGGGTAATTCTTGCCGTGCAGATTCCAGTCGGCGTGGTGAGGTGTCCTCCAGCGGTCCGAATTTGAGGGCCTTCCCATACAGTTTTTACTTTCTTCAACTGGGCGGCGATGTGTCCACTCATTACGGAGTAATCGGCCCCTGTGTCCACTAAGGCGGTAACTGCGTGGGCGTCGAGAAGTACGCCGAGGTCGGTGGTTCTTTGTCTGGCGTTGCAGTTAGGTCTTGGTGTCGGATCACGGCTGCGTCGTGTTGAACTGAAGCTGGAACGTCGCGTCGTCAAGTTGTCTTTCGTCGGTGTAGTCCTGCGTTCCTGACTTCGTCGGGTCGGCGGCGTGGCGTTATTATGCCGTCGAGGTGGTCTCTTCTTGCGTCTTCGTTGGCGGCGGAGGATCTTCGTCAGTGCAACGAACAGCAACCGCACCTCCATCGGTTGCTGCTTTTAGTTTTCCGGATATGGGCTCGCAGACCGGCCCCGGGCTGGGCCAGTGTATGGTCGGCGCTGCGGTGACAGGTAGCCGCCTGGTGACGGCGAACGGGACGGTCGTCGAGAGTTCCACTGAGTGGCGGCTAGGTAATCGGCGATGTCACGTGGGCGCTCCCCAAGCTGTGGACGCGGCGCGTTGACGGCAAACCCTCTCAGTCCCAAGTCGCGGTATGGGCATCGGCGGTACGCATGGCCGGCTTCTCCTCATTGATAGCAGAGCGGGCGGTGGTCGGGGGCTCGCCAAATGTCCGTCTTCATCGCGTACGTGCGCTGGGCGACGGGTGGGCGCGCTGGCGGCGGCGGACGACGGAATTGCGGCGTTGCAGGACCCTGGCGCGGTCGCGCAGGGGCCCTTGACAGCGGGCGATGGCGGCGGCGTAGGTCATTGCTTCCGGCAGCGGGGATTCTGGTTGCACCTCAGGAACTCAAAGGGATCGCTGAACCTCATTTTTGACGATTTCGGCGATTGAGGCCCCTTGAGGGTGCGACCTCGGATACAACTTCTGTAGCTCTTCCCGTACGACCGCTCTGATAGTCTCGCACAGATGGCCGGTGTCCAGTGATTCAATTCCTGCATAGTTTGTGGAGTTCATAGGGCGGTTGAGTTGCCGGTTCCGCATTTCGAGTGTCTTCTCAATGCTGGTGGCCTCGCGAAGGAACTCTTCTGCAGTCGTCGGTGGGCTTCGTACCATTGCGCCGAAAAGTTCTTCCTTCACACCACGCATGAGAAGGCGGACTTTCTTCTCCTAGGGCATATCCGGGTCGGCGTGGCGGAACAGACGGCTCATTCCTTCCGTAAAGATGGCAACGTTCTCGTTTGGTAGCTGCACTCGGGCGTCCAGCATAGCTTCGGCCCTTTCCTTGCGCACGGCGCTTGTAAAGGTGCGCAGGAAGCCGCTATGGAACCGGTCCCGCGCTGTCAAGGTCGACTCCCTGTTCTCAACCACGTTCTGGCAGTATCTTCTAAGGCGAAGTAGACATGCCGCAGCTTGTCGCCGGAGTCCCAGTTGTTGAATGTCGCGATTCGTTCGTAGGCCTGCAGCCAGGATTCCGGGTCTTCAGTCGCTGCTCCACGGAAGGTCGGTGGGTCCCGAGGTTGTTGTAGGATAACGGGGGACGCTGGGGCAGCCATTGTGGTTGTCTTGATCACGACTTTCTTTGTCGGCCCAGGTAGAAGTCCGTGCTCCGGGGGCAGTCTTTGCAGTCCGCGGCTAGCACGCTGGTCTTGGGCGATGTCGGTTTTATCCTCGGGCTTCGGGCTTGGATCGCGGCTTTGCGGGGGTGTTCGGAACATGAGCGCACAAGCACCTCCACCCGATGTCACGTGGTAGTTACTGTGAACAAAGCAGCCAAACTGAGAAAGACGAAACTAGCTTTTTATTGGGCGAACTTGTGCCCTCAAAAACACGCTACACCCAAAGAACGGCGACAGCGGCGAACTTAGTCGGCGATCGTCAAAAATCTGATCAACGGGTAAAGCGCGTCGGCTTTTATACATCAATCGTCGAAGTTTCCAGACTAATCGTTGGGACCCGCGTGCCTTCCGCAAAGTTCGACACTATTCGCGTGAGGTGATGAAATCAGATAACATAAGGTTCGGCGACAACAGATATCGGATAGAAGCATCGATAACTTTCCAGAAACATCGGATACATGCAGGCGCGTCGCGCGCTGTGTGATTACATTTTTTAGGTGGCGAAACGTGGTCGCCCGATAAAGATAAGTACACGTGTCAATATATCAGCCTTAGTTTGTTTTTCTTTATTAATACAACGAAGTCCGCTCTTAACAAACCGCGCTACAACGAACTATGGGCCGCATCGAATTAAGTTAAAGTCACCTTTTTCACAGTAGGGCGTACAAAACGTACTTCTGCCCTGTCGACAGGTTAACGACTGACTTTCGAGGGTCACCCGACGATCGCGGCTCAATTGTGCGCGTAAGAGGCATGGGGTTTCTACTCCGTCGGCTGCTGTTTACGGTGCGGCCGCCGTATATTGAAAGCGTTCTTCAATGTTGACAACGTGCGCTTTAGCGGGCGCCGTATCTTGAAAGCGATCTGAGATACGGACGAATTCGGCGGTCCGCGGGTGTCCTACCTTGAAAGCAATCTGCGATGTGTACAAAGGGCGCGCCACGCAGGCGCCGTATCTGGGAACTCAACTTCAATGTGGACAAAGTGCGCGTCAGCAGGGGGGCCCACTCTTGAAAGTGATCTCCGATGTGAATAAATTGTGCGCACGCGTTGATGCCGTATCTTAAAACCGATCACCGATGTGAAGGAACTGTGCACCTGCTCGGGCGCCCAAATATGAAAGCGAGCTCCGATGTGGCAAAAATGCGGGCCGGCGCCTCAACTTGAAAGCGGTCTGCGATATGGACGAAGTGCGCTCCCACATGGGCGCCATAGCTTTATAGCAATCAGCGAAGTGAACAAAGTTGGTGCCTGCGCGGGCGCTGTATACTAAAAGCGATCTGCGATGTGGACAAAGCGCGCTCCCGCACGGGCGCCGTATATAGAAAATGATCTTCCAATTAACGAAGTGCGCGCCTGCACGGATGCCGTATGACGAAAGCCCTTAGCCATGTGAACGATGTGCGCGCCTGTGTGGGCGCCATATGTTGAAAGCGGTCAGTGATGTGACGAAAGTGCGTGCCCGCGCGGGCGTCGTATCTTGAAAGGAAGCTGCGATGTGGATAAAGTGCACGCCAGTGCAGGCACCCAATCTTTGAGGTGATCTGCGATGCGGACAAAGTGCGCACCCTCGTGGGCGCCATATCATGACAGCAATCTGAGATGCGGACGAAAATTGCGCCCTCGCTGACGTCGTATCTCGCAAGCAAACTGCGATGTGGGCAAAGTGCACTGCCACGTGGGCGCCGTACCTTGAAAGCGATCTGTGATGAGGAGAAAATGTGCGCCCGCATGGGAGCCGTACGTTGAAAGCGATCTCAGTAGCGGACGAAGGGGACGGCAACGCGGGAATCGTATCTTGAAAGCGATCTCTTAGAAAGGCAAAGTGCGCTCTAGAGGCCGCCGTATCTTTAGAGCGATCTGAGAGGCAGAGAACTTCGGTGGCCCGCGGGCGTCCTACCTTGAAAGCGATCTGCAATGTGACAGAAGTGCGCAACCACTCGGGCGTGGTATCTTGAAACCGAACCTCGATGAGGACAAAGTGCACGCCTCCCGAAGCGCCCACTTTTGAAAGTGATCACTCATGCGAAAAAAGTGGGCGCATGCGCGGGCGCCGTCTCTTGAAAGCGAGCTACGATTTGAACAAATTGTAAGCCCAAGTGGGCGCCGTATCTTGAAAGCAATCTTCGATGTGAACAAACTGCGCGCCCGCGGGGGTGCGGTATCTAAAAAGCGATCTGCGATGTGGACAAAGTGCGCGTCCTTGCCACGCCCTACGCTCAGGGCGGTCTGTGATGTGTACCGTGTACGCGCCGATGCAGGCACCGTATCTTGAAAGTGATCTGCGATGTGGACAAAGTGCACGTATCGGCACCTACCGTATCTTGAAAGCGACCTGCGATGTGGACAAATGCGCGCCCGCGGTGACGCGGCATTTTGAAAGCGATCTTCGATGTGAACGAAGTGTACGCCTTGCTGGGCGCCATATCTTGAAAACGATCTGCGATGTGACCAAGCTGTGTGCTAGCGCGGGCGTCGTATCTTGAAAGCGAGCTGCGACGTGGATAATGTGCGCGCCCGTGCAGCACGCTATCTTTGAGGAGATCAGAAATGTGGACAAGTGCGCGCCTGAGCGGGCTTCGCATATTGAAAGCAGTCTGAGATGCGCATGAAGTCTGCGCCCGCGCTGGCGCCGCATCTTGCCAGCGATCTGCGATGTGGGCAGAGCGGACTCCCGTGCCCGCGCCGTCCCTTGAAATCGATCTGCGATGTTGCCAAAGTGCGCGCCTGTGGGGGCGTTCTATATTGCAAGCGATCTGCCAGGTGGACGAAGTGCGTAACTGCCCGGGCGCCATATCTTGAAAGGTATTTTATAAGTTAACAAATTGCCGTATGCGCGGGCTCAGCATCTTCAAAGCGATCTGCGATGTGGAGAAAGTGCGCTCCCGCTCGGGTGCCATATCTTGAATGCAATGAGCGACGTGAACGAAGTGCGTGCCTACGCGGGCGCCATGTGTTGGAAGCGATGTGCGATTTGAACATAGTGTGCGCATGTGCGGACTCCACATGTTGAAAGCGATCTGCGATGTGGCCAAAGAGCGGGTCCGCATATTGAAAGTGGTCTGCAATTTGACCAAATTGCGTGCCCGCGCGATCCCCGTATCTTCCAATCGATTTTCGACGTGGATAAAATGCGCTGCCGTGCCGGCGCCGTATCTTGAATGTGACCAGCGATATCAACATAGTGCGCACCTATGCGTTCGCCTTATCTAGAAAGCGATAAGCTATGTGAACGAAGTGCCTGCCTGCGTGGCCGCGTATCTTGCAAGCGATATACGACGTGTACAAAATGCGCTCACTCGCGGTCCTTAATTTGAAATATGCGGCAAATGTGGGCTTAATCTGAGATGCGGCAAATGTGGGCGGCCCCGCGGGCACCATATATTGAAAGCGATCTGCGATTTGCCATGAGCGGGCCCACGCGGGCTCCGCATCATGAAAGCGGGCTGCGATTTGGACAAAGTGCGTGGCCACGCGAGCACCGTATCTTGAATGCAGTCAGAGACGTGAACGAAGTGCACGCCCGCGCGTACGCCGCATCTTGAAAGCGATTTGCGATGTGGACATAGTGTGTGGACGCGCGGGCGCCGTATCTTGAAAACGATCTGCGATGTGGCCAAAGCGTGCTCGCGCGCGAGTGCCAGTCCTTGAAAGCGATCTGCAATGTCCAAAAGGGCGCGCCCGTTTGGGCGTCGTTTTTGAAAGCAAACTTAA
>NW_027460348.1:0-54495 GCF_050947875.1 Dermacentor variabilis
AACGTTTGCTTTCAAGTTCAAGTTGCATTTTTCTTAACTCGCGATCATTATCGCGTTCCTCCCTTTCCTTTCTCTCTCGTTCTTCTCTCTTTTTCAGAAGTTCAAACCCCAGTTCAATTTCTTCCTCACTGGCCTGTTCGGAAATTATATGCAATAATTCCGATTTTAGCATTTACTTGCGTACATGTATGCCCTCTTCCTCACCAACAACCAACAACTCGTCTCTCAGCAGTGTCCTTAACTCCATGACTGCTGCTTTACTGCCTTGATTCTGCTCTCTAAATCTAGCTAGGAAAACACAACCTAGCTAACACTCAACAATCTAGCTTCCCTACTGTTATAAACAGAACAACCACAAAATGAAGCCTAGAGAGTCAAAGCAAGAACCAAGCACTGACCGCAGTCACAGCACCACGTCGCAAAGTCCATCCCACCGCTGCCACCAGTTGTCAGGATTGGGGGCTCAATCCCATCACTCGTGATCCGTTGTCAAGATTGGAGTCCGCCATGAATTCGAAGGTAGCTGCCCCATGCCGTCGTCCAACTTATCCACGCTGAGGACGTTGATGAAGGGAAGAACTGCTTCTCATCGAGAACGAGGAATATGGGTTTATTTACAGTATTTAAATCAGTCTAACATGACTGCTTGAGAAAAGTGCATCAGTCTAACAAGACTGCTTAAGAAAAAGAGTGTCAGTCCAACATGACTGCTCAAGAGAAGTGGATCGAGCAGTCGCACCACAGCAGTTTCTAAACACTCGGTCTTCCCGCGATACAAGGTGACGCGAAAGTTCGTTTACTCATGTAAACTAGCCGCCCCCCCCCCCCCCCAAGGATGGCCCACACACACGCAAAGGCTCACACGTTCGAGTGTCCGGAACCGACGTCAGAGGGGAGCCGTTCCGGGTAGCTCGGAGCCAGTCTGGGTAGCTCGTTGTCCTGCGTCCCGGTCGGCGCATGGGAAGCCACAAAAAACGGCTTTCCCGCGGCAGCTCATGCACGCGTAGCAGATCAGGTTCGCGCTGGGGAGTTAGGGCACAATAGTTCGCCCGCCGAACTGATTCCTTCACAACGGCGATGGGGCTAGAGGATGGCGGCGTTTTTCAGCACAAAGCCCACTTCATCGAACGCATCCTAGCTGAAGCGAAGGAGAGTGGTTGATGCGCGTCTTGTTCCCCAGTCTCAATTGGGTGGCAATCCTGCATTGCAGCTCGCCATTCTTAACATCGCTTGGAGTCGCTTGAACTTGAACCCCTGATTGGTTTTGGTGTATCCTATTTATGTGAAATATTAGGCAACATTCATAAATAAATACATGTTTTCGTGACATTCACATGTTGGTTGTTCTTATCTTCTTATCAAAATCTTATCTTATCATCTTCTTATCAACATCTCTTATCATATTATCAACACTGTACTTTGTACATGTTGTAAATAAACTTGACTTGACTAAAGTTGCAGTGTTTTACTGAGTTTTAATGTGCGCAATGTCAGACGTCTAAAATTGTTACGTACTACAGCTCATCTTTATTGCCTGCAGTCTTATCGCCCAAAGCACTATGTAAAGTTTTGGAAACTTCATTTACTCCGTAAAATTTAATGAGCGAAATGCTAAAGCGCGCGTTTACTGATATTTGAGCAATTTTGCATGACCAGAAATGAGAGCAAATTTAATACAGCGAGTTCTGTTTCTGCTCCTCTGATAGGGTAGCAATAAGTTCAACAGCTAAATACTATTGGTTAGCATTGGCCACAGATTTAATATCTGTGGTTTTTCTTGTTTCTTGTGGTCCGATGATTGGCACGTGTTACTGAGTGCCATTTCGGTTTTCACTTAGCCCAAGCTTCACGTTGTACCTATATACCACGCTTAGAAAACTTAGTCCTTTCAGCGTAAAATTGTATGACTTGGTAGGTGTAACATCCCAGCCAGGTGAATTTAGATGTCCATGAGCAACGCATTAAATATCATTCGTTTAAATACCTGGCCGTCGAGGCAGCCTAGAGGCTATGACGTTGTGCTGCTGAGCTCGAGCTCGCAGGTTCGATCTTGGCCATTGAGACCGCCTGTTAGTGTTTGCACAATGCAATAAGGCTCGAATACCTAGCACTGGCTTCCCAGTAACGAATTATACATTCTCCAAATTAATCCGAGAGCCCACACTACGGCCAGATCGGCCCTCACAGTCAGATCATGATTCTGGCCTGTAAAATCACAAAATGTACTTCATATTTCTATATGTTGAATCGTAAATTGCGGCACAGCTCCTCGAAAAAAACGAAAAAGCGGCAGTATGCCACATAGCAAATACTGAGCAACGAATCTTCATTTAATAGTATAGACGTAAAATGCATTTCGCAGCCAGCAATAGCAATCTTCGGCCATGTGAAGTGGCGGCAAAGACATTGCGCCTCAATGGACGCCATTACATGGTCCAAGAGCAAACATCCTGATTGTTTCTCTCTTTAGATGAAGCATTTTACAAAATAGGCTTTTGTGTTACATGTTCATGGGGAGGGCTGCTTAATATCTGACATTATAATGGGCATTGTATGTCTATAATAATGTTAACAGAAGATATAATGAGAGGAAAAAACTACATTAGAATATTCGGACAAAACATCTACACATTTTGTTCGCAAAGGTTTCTCTGCCCCCCAAATTCTTTTCCTCGATAAAACAAGCCACCATCCAAGGCGATTTATTCCCTATATTTTTCTTCCTTTCATGTCGAATTCTGCTCAATACTATTCAAAGAGCAAGTGTGCGTTCTACTGAAATATTTCCCGCTTATACAATGTACTTAGTGGAAGGCAGGTAGGTAGAATGGTGAAGTCTTCTCTTGTATGGTTTCAAGCCTCTTCAGTAAAAGAAATATATGCCAACCCTCTGCACAACTTAAAGTGTTGTAGAAAATTGCCTTCATGAAGTAGTTCTTAAACGCTGTAAAATTAAATGCTATTTATACGATCGGCTTTATCTTATTGTCTCTCCGGCGCACGCCGAATGACGTGTGGTGAAGAACGTATAATTCCTGTCAAATAGCTACTCGGCGCAGGCACAATATTAGTATGCGTGTATAATTGCGGCCTAATGGTTAGTTCAGCACGCTGTTCTGCTAGGAGACGGAGGTGGGACCCTATCAATGGAGACGCAATAATTTTTCAATACGTGTGCGTACATCCTGGGTCTCTCTAAACTAAAGCTATACATAAATGTTTCCATCTCTTCGAAATTTCATCTCTGGAATCAGGCATCAACTATTCCCTGAACGCTCCTGGGCCTCCGCCACATGCCCTTTCTATCGTGCGACGTCGCAAAATCTGCGAGAGCTGCCCATCTGCTAAAAAGTGTACACACTGATTGACAAGCGCTTGGCGCAGTAACACGTGCGCAGAATATCAATCCGTGTAGTTTTTAACTGACAAATAGTTTTTTTCTCCGACCATAGTTCTTGAAAAAGCTGTGTTTGACTTCCCGGATTTCAGCTTTCAAATGGTGTGTCAAAATCTTTCATATGTGCCAAATGGTGTGACGAGCCACCGACCCCGGATCATGAGCAGTCGAATGTGCTCTAGAGAAATACCGAAGGTGTACAGGCTGCGCATCCTCGGCTTACAGTCAGAGAAAAAAAAA
This sequence comes from Dermacentor variabilis, assembly GCF_050947875.1. Classification (NCBI taxonomy): domain Eukaryota; kingdom Metazoa; phylum Arthropoda; class Arachnida; order Ixodida; family Ixodidae; genus Dermacentor; species Dermacentor variabilis. Next base: position 3,638 of record NW_027460348.1, read on the forward strand.
AACGGGTGGAGGATGCACTACACAAAAGCTACACCACATGACCACGTCTAATTCAGCAAGCTGATGAATGTATAGAACATCTTCAATGCGCTGGCCATGAACCGTTCGGAAAGCACGCAATGAAGAACAGAATATCAGTGGTGTATGAAGGACGTCCTGAGATCACTGCAGTGGATGGAAAACTGCGCGTACGTTCGGCGAACTTCCATCAAATTTTTTTTAGGGCATGCTTTGAAGGCAAAAGTGGTAGCTTTTCACGGCAACAACACGAAACCACAAGACATGGAATTATCACTGACTTTCGTCCCTTTCCTTAAACTGCATTATATGCAAATACAGTTCCTATATTAGCACTTCAATTTACAGCGTAAGCTGTCATGGGGCTCATTCCAATAGCCATTTCGGTTAGCGATGTTGTCCGCCGCTGCCTGAGCCGCTATCCTTCCAAGCTATCGTTAGACTCCTACCGAATACGGGGGATTGCCCAAGAAACGGTTAGATTGTCTTGAGGAAAGAAAGGAAGATTATAAGCAGAAGCAGATTAGAAGGAGATGTATAAAAGATGCCAGAATAAAAACAATCACCCAAGAATACGACACCCTCTAAGGCGAAACTTGAGCGCAGCTCTATACGTGTTTTCATTTCGCGATATATTGGCGGGTGCGGACCCATCTGTCTCGTGTGGCACGTTGAAAACGCATGAACTATGGCGCGAATGCCTCGCTAATCAAGACATCCCGAGAGCCATCGCGTGGATGACACATGGGCAGCACTCAGCTGCCACCGCCCACAGACCTCCGACACCACGCGCGCTAATGTGGCGATCATTGTCTCTCTGCGCTTTTCTTCCCATGTTATCGCCATACCTTCCTATGCTGTCCGCCCAATCTTTCCGCTTCACCCCCTTCACCGCACTCGGGCTCACGTCTTTCACCTCCGGTGGAACTACCCGTTGGCTTTTTAATCATAAGCTCGTTCGCTCAGTTACGCAGCGGGATAACGCCACCGCCGACGCCCGCCGCAGGAACAGGCACTTAAGAGCTATGCTCTAAAACATGTGTGGCGCACCTGATTAAGTCAAGCAGGCAAGGCAACTGTTTGGTAAGACTTGTAGCAGTTGAATAGGTTGAGCCACAAGGGAGTTTGTGTTTTCTATTAAGTATTTGGCTTTCCGTATTTTCCGTAATATAAATTACAACGCTAACACCACATGTAAGCGTGTCATTGCGTATCATTGCATAGCTTGGCGTACCTATTTCGTGAATATGACTGTCACTTGTTAAACTCGTTTCTCTGATTGCTACGAAGACATGCTCAAGTTCGTCTGAATATTAAGGCTATAATAACGTATGTATATTAAGGAGCATTTACCCAGACGTGCGTAAGATCTTATCTGAGACTAGCAGTAATCTGAAAATAGATGAGCCTAATTATCTGTTACATCTCAGCTTAAAAACTTTCGAAAGCATATTGAATTTCTCAAAATTTACAAGCACATTTTACACATTGTGCTTGCCTCATATTTTTCTTTTTATTTCTGCAGAACAAGCGATATGTTCACTCTGGGTGAAGGAGAACTTCACTCTAGAAACCCAAATCCCTTCAGCGGCAAATTTGTATTTTAAAACAAACTGCAAACATGGACTGTACCACGGATATCCCGATACATGCGCGAAGTAATAAGACACTCGTGGAACACGAATAAATTTTTCTGACAAAAACGGTAGTAGGTGTTCTTGTGGATTGATACACTGCAGAAAAGGAGTCTGGGTAACACAACACTGATTTATGCTGATATGCAGCCCTGCAAAGAAAACGCGCAGTCAGTTGCCGTCAACAACTGCTCGTGGCAACTGCCAGCTTAACTAGATTGGCGACTGTTGCTCTGCTGAAAATGTTCCTCGCTGCCCTCTCCTATTTATTTGTTTCCGCCACTGTACGCTGAGAACCATTGCACTGAATTACTAAATGTACGACGGACCTCACATGAAGCCTGCATTTTTCGTACTGTGCATTACAAAACGGGCCAGGCTGCCTAGAAGAGGCACAAAAGCGAAGACACACGTACTTCCAACAAACGCGGCACCACTTCCACCTGGCGCTTGTCGGCTTGCACACATCAGCTTGCTGACGTCGCTTCTAATTGAGAGAGTGAGAAAGAAAGAGAAGGGAAGAAAAACACGAGCAGGTATATCGGGTGTGAAATTTGAGGTTTTCAAGAATTTACAAAAAAAATTACAGGAGCAGATAACTTAGTTCAAGTTCTTGAGCTGAATTATTCCGGGCAGCGGACATTACCTGCGCAAGAAATCAAAACAACTTATTCAAGAACAACTTCAACAAACTAAAGAATATCACTAATTTACTCTTTAATAAATTTCCTTACCACACATACTGTGAAGTAGTAATCGTAACTGGTCAGTTGCAACTTGCGTGCACTTGGAATGAATTTCCTGAGCCAGAGCAGGATGGAGATACGCACCATAAACCTCTCTGGAAAACTTGACTCTTGGTCCAGTTACTATTTTAAGAAAACGCCCTTTTTTAAGCACTGAAGCACAAAAGTAACTGGAACGCCCATCTATCTTATCCAACACTTTGCGCAGTAATATATTGAAACTGTTGTGATCCTGGAGAATATTATCAAGTGGATACGTCTTGCGAGCTCACTGGGTGCAATTCATAAATTTCAAATAACTAAGAAGGTAATCCTTAAATGCTTTGCTAATAAGTCCTATATATGTTTACATTTCTCATGCTAATAATGTACACCTCTTCGAATATTCCTTCTTAGTGACCAGAATTATGCTACCTGCCAAAAGCAAGTTCTAAAAATTATTTTAAAAATCTTACCGCCCCGTATATCCCACCAGCACCATCTGTGATGTGGAGAGTGTAGTCTTTTAAAATCGCAGCTTAACGCTTAGTCAACTTCAAGAACAGACGTCTCTCTCTCCGCGGCACACGACACCATCATTTGTGAAATCCTGATGTTCAGCAAAGTCAGTGCACGCAACTTACCGAAAGAACAATCCACTTTCAAGCAGAACAGGAAACTGCAAACTTCAATCGAGCCCACAAAGCAGCATTACAGGGAAGGCAAGTATGTTATTCTGTGGATCATAACCTGCGAATAAACATGAGTGCATCATTTCACTCCAGAGGAAAGAAAAGATGTCAGAACAATTGTAATCTGTTGTAAAATTTGCAACATCAAAGAAGCTTCGAGTGACTGAGCCGGGAAACAGAAAGCCATTATTTTTGCGAATGACGGCTGCAACATTCATACCGCCGTCCTCGCCATTGGTGAGGCTATCAGCAGCAAGTACTACTGTGAGGTTTCCCAACTATGCACACTGAATTTAGAATGAAGCGGCTGGGCTCGATTATTTTCGGTGTTCTCATTATCCAGGACAATTGGCGCAACCACATCGAGCGCAACATACAATGTGCACGTTGCTGGGTTTAAGTTGCGATGTACTGCCATATCCCCCACGGAATCGTTGCCTCTTCCCTGTGCCCAATGTTTCTCTTGACATTGGAAGAAAAATTCCTCCAAGGCTAAGAGTTCAGCGGTAATAATAATGTCAATGTGACTGTCCATTCATGGATTCGACGCTATGAGAGACATTTATGTGCAGCTGGCATTCATACACTGACAAAAACGATGGTGTTAGTTCTTTAGTTTTATGGAATATTTCCTCATTCATTCAATTCAATTAAAAGCCTCCCAGGCTTCAGCAGGAGTATTGAGTTAGAGGGAGGGGTTTGTACAATAAATTTTCATGAGTAGAAGCAATACTAAGAATAAGAAAAGACAGCAAGTACATAAGTCGTATACTAACGTGCATAAAACAAGGTTAAATTACATAACAGTTAGTGAACCGCAACATACACTGTCGAAATAGATTGTGACATACACAATGTAAGGGTTCATCTTTTAACCGTGTCAATTTTTGCAAAAGCAATCTAAGGGTACATGTCTTGACACCGCCAAATACAAATATTAGCGGGAATCATGTGCATAATTAAGAGAAAATTAACAAGGAAAAGAACTGGTCAAGAAAAAATGGCGGTTTCTTCATAAGGAAACTTAACAGGGTCATGAATTTCGACAACTTCAACAGTGAGAGCATTCCATAGTTCAATTGCTAGTGGTAACGTTGATGATTTGAAAGCGTTTGTGCGGCCAAAAATGCGTTTGGAAGACCGACTGTCTAAACTGCGAGACGTTTGTAATGGTTGAAAACGAGCGAAGGTGGTTTCGTGTGGATAGTTTGTTGTTTTAAAAACTAAGCATATCAGAGCAATCTTTCTGCTTGATTCTAAGGGGTGTAAGAACAGTGAAGGTTTTATATGTATAATACTAGAATTTCGGCCGTAGTCTACGGCGATGAAACGCACAGCACGATTTTGAACACGTTCAAGAGCGTTAATTACCTTAGCTTGATTGAGGTGACCAATTTGAGGGCGTGTATTCAAGTTGAGGACGAACGAATGTTCGATATGCTAGATATTTGGTCAAATCAGGAACGTCGTGAAGGTCTTCTGTAAGGTAACCCAGAGTGCGTGATGCCCTTGGTGTGATTTTTTCTATTTGAGTAGTCCGAGGATGTTTGGGTGAAAGATGCACGCCAAAGTGTTTAGAATACTTTGTGCGAGCTACGTGGCCGTTATTTAGAGTGTTGTTAAATGCCGAACCTGATTTCTTGCGGGTTAAGGTTACTAGTTTACATGAATCTGCATTAAAAGGCATTCGTCAGCGTGATCACCAATTAGTTACGAGATCCAGGTCCTGCTGGAGAGCAAGGTGATCAGCTGAAGAACAGATCTTACGGTAGACTATACTATCGTATGCGAAAAGTCGCATGATAGAGTAGATATCCGCTCTTAGGTCATTAATGTAAATGAAAAATAACAAGGGACCCAAAACAAACCTGGGTGACGCCGGAGGTGGCATCACTCAAAGGAGAATAGAAGGCCTTAGTGACGTTGTATTTTTCTACGAAAGGAAAGAAACTTTCTCACCCGGAATAAGGTTAAGGTATATAAATTAAGGGACGAAAGTTTCAAGAACAGACAATATGGCGTAACGTCATTTAACACTTCACAAAAATACATGAATATGCAATTCATAAATAGATTATCTTTGTGCATGAGTAAATCATTGGTAAATTCGACAAGTTGAGTGCCACATGCGATACCTTTCCTGAAGCCGTAGTGGTTCGTGTAAAAAAAAGATATTAGCTATTCGGTGCTGTGCGATTTTGGAAGCTATGACTTGCTGAAATAATTTGCATGGGACACTCATAAAAAGTACCCCACGAAAAACATTAACATTACATTTATTGTCTGATTAGAATGTTGGTATTATTCTATCAATTTTACATTCCTGCGTTATTTCAATCGTTGAGAATGTTCGTTGATAGAAAGGTAAACATGATAGTAGATATTGTGACTGTGTATTTCAGGTATTTAGTATTGATATCATCAATTCCTGCGCAGGTTGTGCTTTGAAGGTAATCAAAGGTGTAATTCCGGCAGGAGTTATGACTATAGGATTCATATACCTGTAATCAACTTGGTCCGTAGAGAGCATGCTGGTATAGTCTTCCATTGTAAAACACTCGTAAAGTAATTATTGAATAGAGCTGCACAATCCTCTGGTTTAACGGTTGGCCCGTCGACAGCCACCCAATAAATGGTGTCATTGTCGGTGTTGGTGGAATAAATTGATTTGCAAAATCTTCTAGGCTCATGTTTAATAAGTGACTGAAGGTCACACGACGTAAATTGATACATGAGATATGGCATGACAGGAAGAGTGCGACAGTAGTACATTTCACAGCATGGTATTTCGCCCCATACTGGGACGTGCCTTTAAGCTTTGTCGCCTTATGGAGCCGTTTCTTTTCATTGTTGTATTGCGCGTAGTGATCGGCGCAATGATGGCTTATATAAGTTCATTCTAAACGAGACACGAGTATGTCCGCCTGAGCCAACTCAGTCAATTTTTGTTGGAAGAGAGACAAGTTTTCCGTGGCTGAGAGAGAGGAGAACGGTGGAAGGAAGGATTTGCAAACGATTTTATGGCCCTCGTTAACAACGTCAATGTTTTCGTTGTTATAGTTGAGAATATGCTTTTTGTACAAGGTTACGCGAGCAGGCAGGTATCTGGAATGCAGCAGAAAGAGAGCAAGTGGTCACTTAGCCCCGTATTATGAAGCAACTTGTGGGTGAACTGCGCGAGGACGGGACAATGATTTAAACAAACACGCGCGCATGTTTTTATCCTTTCCTGTCTCGTCCTCGTGCACTTCACCCACAAGTTATTATGCACCAACACGCCCAGCAAGGACCCCTTCTTCACTTTATTAAGTAGAACGGTTACGCTATCGAGCGCAGATGGGAAAATAGGATCAAAAATGTTCGCTTGACGTGTGACTTCATAAACAAGTTAAAGTAAATGAGAACTTAAGAGTCAGATGAATAAAATCACGAGTGCTACTTGAGTGTGACGTTAGGTCAGACCATTCCGCGTCAGGGAAATCGAAGTCGCCAGGAAAGTTAATCTGGGTCTAAAAAAATTATGTCGAAGAGAGGCAAGTCCTTGCAAACATCGTAAACAAAGCAGCTTTAGGTGGTGGTCGGTAGCACTCACCGAAGAGAGATGGAGAAGCAGATGATGCATTGTAGATCGATTGAATTTTCGATGGCTGCTAACACCAGCAAGGAAACTGGGAAAGTGTTTTTCACAACAATGAACACGGCCACACCTCTTCTATAACAATGAGCATGCCTCCACCTCTTCCACTATCCCACTTTTTCCGGTATATCGCATATCCATCTATGTCACCTAGTACTTAGGAGCTCGCAGTATCCGTATAGAACCACTTTTCTGTTATCAGAAGAATGTCACAGTTACTATTACGTAAATGGGAACATAGTTCAATTAGCTGAACAGGTCGATGTAGTTTATACTGCCGAGCTTGCTACCGATGCAATTCCCTTACTCTATCGGTTGCAGCATCGTACATATACATTGAATTGTTCATTTGCTTTCCTTCAAAAGCGAGCTTGCATATGGACCACAAATAGGATCACTTACAGACGTTCAAAAATTATTTGTATTCCTAAGATATAAAACGTGCGGGTTTACGTCGAGAACACCTTGTATATTGTTGCACTGGCTCTCGACATTGTCGTCACATAAGTGATGAGAGCAGAGGCGCTATAACGTAAAGCTATTCGAAACCGTTCCAATTTTCAATTTTCTGCAATAAGCCGTCCGCGATTGGTCACAAACTTTTTTGCACCACCCCCCCTTCGCCTATCTATCACGCGACTTCACGAGAACCGCGATAGCTCCCGATCTGATATGACGTGTACACACTGATTATGCATGATTGGGCCATACAAAAGAAAAATAGTTAGTTCTGATTCGACGCCTTTTTGCCATTAGACGTCGGCTATTGGTCAAACGTTTTAGGGTTGCAGCCACTTCACCTGCCAGTCACGCGACATCACAAAACTGCAAAATTCATTGTGACACAGTGACGTGTACGCGTTAAAGCTGCATTACTATGCCGAACAAAACTGAATTTTTCTCTGAATAGCCGCAAGCTGCTCCGTACAGAAATGAATAAGAGATGGCTGCTGCCGATGGCTCAAACACTGGCTACTCGCACTTGCCGGAGAGCATGGGTTTATTTGCGTAAAATAAAACTGGCCGTGTAACGTCTTACAGCACTTTCGGCACGTTTACGTCCTTACTCAGCCATCCTTACCTTGCTGAGGATCCTTTTTAGCCTCATTCTTAACCTTCCGTTGCATGTCACTGTGGTTTTCGACCAACCACCGCAGGCTAAGTAACGCAGAATGGACCAATCGCAGACGCCGGCACCACCCTCTGCATCCGGTTATCGATTTTCAGTGTGCTGGCTCGGCCGCAACGAATCCCTGTCCACTTCATCGTGCTCCTCGTCTCTTGTGAGCCAATTAGATAAGACAAGACGCACAGTGTAGGCAAATGTATTTGTTTATAAAGCCAACAAAAGTGACGTACTATAAATGAGGAGAGCGTTTGATTGGTCTCTTCCGACAACCCTGCGGGTCGATGCTTGCGTCGATGGTTACGCAAATTTGACGTGAGGAGATTGTGATAAAAACGTGTTGGAATAGTTCTACGTCACAAGGCCGCAGGTTGCTGACAATGTGCAGTAGGATCTATCGATGTAAGATAAGCATGTTTACTCTGCCATTTTTTAAAAAAGAATTTAAATTGCGCTATTATTCAAGTAATATGCTCTAACAGACCGTTAACTTTGGGGCTACGCAAAAAGTATCGGCTGGGTGAACAATTTTTTGTTTCTCCCCAATGCTTAAGGAACCGTCCCTCCTAACGGAACCGCCACAGGTGGAGCTGCACACATCAATATGCAGCAAAAATACCATGTATACGTAGTGCATAGCTCCATGTATATAACAGATGCTTAATATAAAGGGGGCGCGGCAAACCGCGACGAAAGTGCCACCAATGAACTCGCCGGCGTCACCCTTTGTGCAGCCCTTCTCAGCGTGGACCATGCTCATGTCTGTTCATGTATGGCGCATGTGTTCTTCCGCGTCAGTTCATATTTGATTACCTCAACAATCATAAGAAAAACCTGTTTTACGCGCATCGAACAATTCTTCACAGGATCAAACCTCAACAAAAAGAAAACGTCCGGGAAGCATGCACATTCCCGTTTTGTAATAGATGGGAGAGACAGCCATGCAGCGGCTCAAAGGGAAGATGACTGCGATATATGAATACCGACAAAAGTGTACGGCATAAGGACTCGCTTTCTAAGCACATTTTCGCGTCCTCAAATAGTTCAACAGAGAATAAAGAATTGGTTTATCGGCGCGTTTCGGGGCCACCTTCGCAAAAGCTACCTACAGTGATACGTAAATGTGTACACGAACTTTCTTCCAACTCCGGCTCCTAGCATACTGTTTTGCAAGTCCTATGAATAATTATCCTACGCTTATAAACTTGTGAACATGCATCATAAATCCGCTTTTGCATTAGTACAAGAATCATACCACCTATTTATAGGATTAGCAAAACGAGAACAAGGCAAAAGCGAAATCCAACGTTTGGACACGTGGACTTGCCATTTTCAAGACGACATATTCTTTCCTCGGCACAGTATATATGGGTAGAGTTCAAAAAAACGGGAGAGGTGGTAAGGTGGGTGGGTAAGTCAACGACCGAAGGTGTGTTAGCAGCGAGCGTAGCATTCAAAAGAAAGGGGCGCTATACACACGGCCGTGTGTCAGGCTGCCGTCCGCGTATTTTTTCGTGGCAGGGGCCCGGACGGGACGACGGGGGCCACGGGGGAGGGAGCTGGAATATCAGCTGCGATGGAGGTCATTGACTACCGTTTCTCAGAAAGAGTTAATAAAGAAGAAGGAGAAAATGGTGCTCCTGGTGAAAAGTGACTGAATTAGAAGAATATAGAAATAAAAGAAATAATGAAATTGAGGAAAAGAAAAAAACATGCAGCCACTAGATGAAACGAACTAATAGCTGTTGCTTCTAGCTTGAAATTTAGCATAGCGAATATATTCTAAAGCGACCTTTGAACCATTTATGCCTATTGGTTGCAATGTCTTCAACTTACGTAGGGTATTATTCCCTTTATATACTTTGACTTGAATAACAAAAATTCGAATTTGTGATGTAGAATTTCAGTTCATGAAAGATATGCCCCCGCCGTAACATCGCTCTTCTGTGCTTATTCCACAAATATATTTACACTAATAAAAGAACCCGGTTGCAACTAGAAATACCCCACTCTTTTTCACGCAAATTACATAATCAGTTCAGTTTCATGCGCATATACGGTAAAACAAATGCATTTAATTCATCGGCACTACCACGTGCCATCCGTCTCTGGAATGACCTCCCTGATAACATAGCCTCCATATCTTATCCCGACACGTTCCGCTCTCAGTTACTCATGCTTTTCCCATTTAATACCGTTCACGAGTGACCAATCTAGTGTATGTTATCGTGCATTTTTGCCATGTTGTATATCATTTTCATAAACGGAATTCCTTTGCTCTGTTAACAGTAACAAGTGTTCGTGTGCCTTCAGATATTGCTTTGTATTCCTTGTGCCTTCAATATTGTGTAACATGGTAATCTTTTTATAGCACTGTTCCTATTAGAAATTTGTACTTTTTATACCTCTTACTGTTCAAAGTGCCCCCCTTACTTTATGCCCTTCCATAGGGCCAGTAGGGTTCTTTTGAATAAATAAATAAAAATCCCTAAGCGCGTGCTCCTGAAGTGTACCTGTCAATCCTTTGGTTAGATCTCAGGTTCAACTATTTTGACTTCGATTCTACTCCCTACCTATAAACTGTCGGCACTAGCACGGGAACACCATTTGCTGCCATGTATGTCAACTTTTTCATGGGGCAACTGGAATCAAACATGATAAAATGCTAGCCTTCAAAACCCCTCACTTATCTGCGTTACATTGACGACAAATTTGTAAGGGGAGAACACGGCATAAGCACATTAATGGACTTAATTCGCCATTTCAACCACTTTCACCCGAGTATTAGGTTTGCTGCTCACCACTCTCCTAGCCAAATCAACTGCATCTGCACGATGGCCTACATAGAGAATGGAAAACAAAACACGACGCTTTCACGGAACCTTACGTATAGCCAGCAACATTTACACAACAATGATCATCACCCGCGATACTGCACGCAAGAAATTTTTGTCGGAGAAGACAAACGTAATGTTACAGAACATCTGCCTTTATTACAAAATATTCTAATTGCCTCCCAGACGTAAACAACGTCCTAAGAAAATACCACGCAATGTATTAAGGTAACAAACATCTCAAAAAAGCATCCCCAGTGGTACCAAGGGCGATCTGTCGCAGCAACAGGAACTTTAAAGATGTACTGGTGCATGCAAAATTCAGCCAACATCATTCCCCCGAAAAGAAAAAGCATGTTGTCGTCGCAGATGCAAAAGCAGCAGCTACAAGAAAAGTGTTATAGAATAAAAGCACCGCAACTGTTTCTACACACGAAGGTAAAACTAGCGGTACTTGTACTAGTCCGGATTTGATATAAATGCTTGAATGTTCCTTTTGTAAGAAGCAATATATCGGTGAAATGGGACAATCAATGAATGTCACATGAAACGGACATCACGCGGAAACAGCAAAATACCTACCCAAAGCCGTCGCCTAGCATTTCGACCAAAAAGGGGCATATCTTTCATGAACTGAAATTCTACATCACAAATTCGAATTTTTGTTATTCAAGTCAAAGTATATAAAGGGAATAATACCGTACGTAAGTTGATGACATTGCAACCAATAGGCATAAATGGTTCAAAGGTCGCTTTAGAATGTATTCGCTATGCTAAATTTCAAGCTAGAAGCAACAGCTATTAGTTCGTTTCATCTAGTGACTGCATGTTTTTTTTTCCTCGATTTCATTATTTCTTTTATTTCTATATTCTTCTAATTCAGTCATTTTTCACCAGGAGCACCATTTTCTCCTTCTTCTTTTTTATCTCTTTCAGAGAAACGGTAGTCAATGACCTCCATCGAAGCTGATATTCCAGCTCCCTCCCCCATGGCCCCCGTCGTCCCGTCCGGGCCGCGCATTTACATTCGCTCGCCTGTGCAGCCGGTCGACTGCAGCGCCGCCCCCGCGGCACCAACGGGAACTATATATCTAGGTAACTTTTCGCCCTAGGGGAGCGTAGGTCCCTAGGTGTCGTGTAAAAAACGCACCTAGCTCCTGAAACGCCCTAGTCCCCATGCGCGCGCGCGTGGGGCCCATAGAAATATACCATAGCGCAGATAGTGCGCGGTAGTATTGTTTGTGCTAACTCGCCGGAGTGCCAGGGTAGGCGGTTCATTGTGCGTGCACGCAATCAGCACGACCACGAACGAAGCGATACAAGGTGGAACAGCGCGTTTTACGGCAATTGAAGTTGTGTGTGTGTGACGCGCTTGGTGTGTGCAAAGAGCAATTTAGTTGCGCGTGTGACGAATGTGTATGCGCAAATAGCACGACCACGAACGAAGGTGGAACATCGCGTTTTGGCTTGCGCAAACAGCAATCGAGTTGCGTGTGCGACGCGTTTCGTTGGCGCAAACAGCACGACCACGAACGACGCGATTCAAGGTGGAACAGCGCGTTTTGCGCAATCTAGTTGTGTGTGTGTGCGTGGCGCGTTTCTGGTGTGCAAAGAGCACGACGACGATCGTCTTCTAACTGCGCCAGAGCAAACCGATTGTTGGATTCTACATAGGTATTGAACGGGCGTTAAACCGGAAACACGGGATTGCGACGCGACTAGCCGCGATGTATAGCACTGTACGTACGTAAGTTTACAGCACCAACTTTTAATTCGGAGTAAATAAGGGACACGCCACGAGTGATTTGTATGTGGAGGTTAACTCATACGTGCATTAATTAGCGGCGGTATAGAAAAAAAAGGGGAGGGGGCGGTGGGGATTGCTGAGACAGGTGCTCGAAAGCGTTTCCACGCATGTTTTGTCGGTGTACTCGATGAACTAAATGCTGCTTTGAAGAAATTGTGACGAAATGTTGGCATGTGCGTAGTGGCACAGTTTGAAATGTGTCGCAGAGTAAATCCGAAAAGAACCGAAGCGTACCATGTGTAAAAAATGTGTGAAAACTACAGCTGCAAGCTTATGTTATGCAGCATTGACCGATGTCGAGATATTGTTCTCATGAATGTAGCATCCATCGCCTTTGTACGCATGTGCTGGCTTCCGCGTACTATCATCGAGGCCTTGATCAAGATTAATAAAACTGTACCCGCAACGAGCCCGTCGCCCTGGTTTCGGTTTCGGTTCTCGCCGCTATTCGTGATAATAAACAGTTTGTAAATTGTGCTTTAAAAAAGTTGGCGATTCTCTGGACAACCGACGAAAACAAAAACTGGCAATTAAAATAAGCAACACGTAGAATATTTTAAATGAAAAACTGTTTCAACATTCTTTAATGCAACTCTAATTCTAAGGCTCTAAGCGCCACCTATTTCCGGTAGTCAAAATGTGCCATGGCGGCTTCCTGTCAAATGGATGTGTGCGTAGCACGGGAGCTTCAATGGTACATCTTAGCTTTTTTGGTTATCCCCAGCTGTTGCTTATATTTCCGCGTAATAACTCTTTCTTGTACCAAATACAATACCGAATAGGGATCGTATAGAAGCTCAGAGGCTGCACCTGTCGTTCACATAGACAGGTAAGGTAGCTGTTCGCGACCACTTTCAACTCATCTGGGACGTACATAATTTTTTTGTGTTATTTATGCATGCGTAGGCATCATTTTTCACGCCGCCTGAAGTTCTTGCTGAAAGTACGCTTTAAATTCACTGTACGGCTTAAATTGACACCCATCTGTAACGTGTTTGAGTCGTTATTTATTACGATTTTAACCTGATGCGTACTACCGCCCGTTTGTTCTGTTGCGCTCGCGATATCAATGTATTTAGATCCAGAAGGCTGCTTCCGCATGAAAAAAGAGACTCGCCGTGTTAGATTGTACACATGGAAAGCATACAAAGCATGGAAAGCTTTCAAGCATACACTTGATCATACGAAGATAATGAGACAAAGTGTAAACACATGAATGACAGATTCAATATTTCTTGACACTCGTAAATCTTCAAACCTGCCAGTTGTTCGTTAGTGCGTGAAAAAGTGGAATTTTGTGATGTTTAAAGGCATACATTGGTTCATCCAAACTGGCTTTGCCTAGGCCGTCGCATTGTATGAATGAATTATCAAATGCATGGGCATTGGAGCAATGAGGTGATGTAGCCGAAAAATGCACCTTTGTTCTCTTTTCACTTTGCCTCATGGTATTCTGTCTCAAGTTTAGCCATTGTCAAAGCAGCAATTTCGACTGGCACAGCAACGCTCATCTGAATGGCATCTGTCAATGTCGTAAGTTGTCATTGCTCCTTTCAGCACATATGTTACATGGTCTTTGACATCTTCAGTACGACCTAAATGTGTTTCACAGCTGTGATTGCCTCAGTGCATATAGAAGCAACGAAGTGATCCCAAATACTTTTGCAGAATAACTGAAATGTGGGCAAGTTCATTCGGATTCATGATTATGGCAGATTTGAACCCAACACTGTGTAACACTACTACACAGACTGGCGTTTCGGGTAGTCGAGACAAGATTCTTATTAAAACCTCGTTGAGATTTGACAAACTGTTAGCTAGGTGGGATAAAGTAATTGTGATTCAGTATGGTAGCCTCAACATTGAGCACAAGGCAAGAGGTGAGTTTTTTATTGTGATCATTTTCTACAAGCATGCACATTAGCATTACAGTAGTACGAGCATCTTTGTAGCACATCCTTCCCTGTATAAAAAGGGTCATGTTGCTTACTGCTTAGCTGGTGTTATGCATTGTCCACTTCTATGGTGTTGATGCCCAGAATCTCTACAAAACGGAACCTCTTTGGTACAGTCGTGTGGCTGCTTGTGTTGTTCTCCCCTAGCCAGAGGCATGAAGGGGGGTTCACGGTCACTGACCAAGTCTGATGTATAACCCGACGTTTCGGAACTACACACGGGTTCCTCGTTCACTGAGTTGGACAGGAAATCGTCGTCACTTATGTAGCCAGCATGTGACGTAATGAACATGTGTAAATGGCAGGCATAGTCCCTGGTGTCCGGTTCATCGTAGCTGGCGTCAATTGAACGATTAGCAATTCTAGCAGCCACCGGGGTGACATGTTCTTTTCTTTGGCAACAACAGTGGCATTGTCCCAGTCAATCTTGTGACTATGTTCCTGCGCATGCTCGGCAAATAATAGTCGTGTGACTATTATTTCTTATTTCCATGCCTGACCAGTCGAACTTTCATCGAATCCTTGATTATGCAGCCAGAGGCAGTGGCACTCGTTGTGTCCTGTTTGAGATGAATGGTCTTTTTGTCCGTGTCTATCCACTATCACCTGGGCTTATCTCCTGGCTGCTGAAGTGTGCCTGCATTTTCCAGGTCAACTACTCGGACATTAATGCCTGGATACAAATTGGGTAGATCTTGTATGCCATGCCCAACATCAGAGTAAGTTTTCTGTTTCTGCCAGCACTTTTGCTCATGCACTTTCATTTTCCTCCGTTCCGGGAGTTGTGGAAAGAAGCTGTCTGCAGTAGCTGGAAGTGTAGTCCTAAGCCTTTGGCTCGTAAGCATTTGCACTAGCGAGGAGCTATTTTTCAGAAGGCTCAGTCTATAATCGTGTGTCTTGTAGGCATCACCTGACGTCTCAAGGGAGTTCTTGGATAAGCTTACGGTAACTTCTGTGAGATCATTGCGCAGTTGGTAGCGTGGACTGCACGCCATTTGTTGGAATTCTTATGAATTCTGCAAACAGCGAGCTGCGCCCTTTTGCAGGCTACAGTTTGTTGCGGTTCACGACCACTACACTATTGCACGCCTTGTGAAAACAAAGAGGCATTGTGTCGCAACCACAGGTCCTGTCAAACTAGCCACTACTAGCTCAGGATACCCTTACTAGTATTTTGTGACGATGAACCACCACACCCCTCCAATAGAAAATATGTCTATAGTGAACTTCTGTAACAGCTTTTCTCAGAATCCCAATTGCAGGAGTGTCACCCTTCTCTTAGCCCTGTGGTGCTAGCATGTACGACATGAAGACATTTGCTGTTTGTATGTATTTATGATGCAGTACTTTGTCGTCTTGCTAGGCATTTATTGATTCCAAAGTGGCCTTCAAGTGAGAAGTGCTGGGTGGGTAAGCTCCTGTAGCTTCTTGGGCGCGATGGTTTTATTGCCAAAATATCAACATGTCTTGGACTACATTGTCCTTGTAAAGCCAGAATTCTTTCAGAGATTGCAACACCTTGTCCAGCTCTTTCGAGTGAAAATGCAAAGTTGGCAGCAGCAATAATCTAGCACTTGTTCTTTCTTCAGTTCTTGTAAAGAAGGTGGGAAGAGGCAGCATGCATAGCCTTCAATCTTGGTAGGCTCTTGTGGTGCCTGTTATTCTCCTTCACATGAGAACTTCACAGTGTATCAGCTGCGGGAAAGTCTTCGCCTAAGATGTACATTATGCCTCATAATGCATCAATCATGTGCACACTTTATAAATTGGGAAACAGATTGTTGCCCCATTTATAGAATTTACCTCGAGCTTGCAAGAAAGAAAGCACTTCTTTCTATATCTGGGCATAGCCAGGCATTCTGTCTCTGCAAAATATCTTGAGGCGTATCTAGTAGCATGTTGCCCATCGTCTTGCTTTTGGCTGAGCACTGCAACTAGACCACAGCACAAAGCATCAGCTGTGATTAGCAGCTGGTCTCTCATATTGAGGAGCACCAGCCAAGCACTGGATTTGAAGAAAGTATTTCTTTCCATTTTGAGAATTCTGGAACCTGTGTGGGTTCCAGACAAACCATGCTTTGAAAACAGCATGCTGGACAATGGGTGTAGTGTTTGTCATGTTAGGAGCGAATAAACCTAGATAGGTGGTCATGCCCATTAGCAGCAGTAGTTCTGGAGGATGGTCTTGGCATGTCTGTGACAGCTTTGAGCTTGTTTTCATTCATGTGCCCCAAGTAGGATATTATTGTGATGCCAAACCTACATTTCTCTTTGTGGATGGCAGCTCCTGCACAGTGGGTGCCCTCAAATGTACTGCAGAGTTCGTTGTGTTGCTGTTTAGTTGAGCACCAACTGATAACCTCAACCATATGACAAGCAACACATATAAGTTCTGGATGAATATCATTCATATACCATTGTGTTTGATCTGGGGCACACCAGATACCAAATTGCATGAGCAGTTATAGCGAAACCAACGGAACGGTGCTGTAAAGGTGGTCAAGAACTTTCTGTAATTTCTCAGGCATTTTCCAAAACCCTGAATTTGGGCATCAATTTTTCATACACCAAGCTGTGACTCGTAGTATCTGAAGGGTATGCTCTACTGCAGGAATTGGATATGATGCTCATAGGGCTTGCTTGTTCAGTTTTTGTGTAATCCATAAAAGTGTGGAGTGCTCCTGATGCCTTCGTCACCACTACCATAAGCGTGCACCAAGGAGTTGGCTCTGTCATAGCTGTCGTAAAACCAGTCTTAAACCTGGAGAAGTTTGGCTTTCGTCTTCTATAAAGGTAGCCATACAAAACAGTGAAATATTAGTGCACAGGACACAGGCTCCAGTTTCAACATTGTCATGCAAGCTGCGCAATGTATTTGAGGATGCGGCTTTGAATCTTCACAACCATTAACATTCTCAATCTGTCTAAGCACTCGACTTCAGCTTCACAATCACCTCTGTGACCTATTTAGCAAATTTATTTGGAAATAGCAGCATTCTGCCTGATGCACGAGATGGAACTTTATGTTGTGCTAGTCGCCTTACACACTGACCACAGTAACTTGGAGGTCACCACCTTCTCGAAATGTCACGAACCACATTGTTTTCTGGGTGAGACAAGAAATCGTGTCTAATTATCATCTGTGACAAAAAGAAATAACTGATGCCTGTGGCAAGGTGCCATTCAAGTGGTTGAGTTCCTCCAGGAGGTAGGGGGTGATACGAGTGAGAACCCTCAAAAGCCAATTATGGCCTTAGCCAAGCAGCCCCAGGTGACATAGTAAAGCTTTTTGGGCACAATGTCATTAGGCACCACCCTATATAATTGATTTGCTTCCACAACATCTGCATGGCTCACGACTGTTCAGTGGTAAATTTCTGAAGCCACATCAACCTCGATGTAGCATCCCTAATTCCAAATACTTCAATCTGCATGCCACTATGTATGGTGGGGGTTACTGGGAAGGAGACTAACGAACAGCTACACATAGATAAAAACTCCCTAAAGGCTGTTATTGTGGAAGCACTGCCCAACATCAACACACGCTATATGATACAAGAATGTTGCTGCTATCAAAGATGAATTCAGTCGGTAATTGAGGATGAAGTTGGTTTTACTCAATAGCCTTATAAAAAATGGTAAAAGAAAGCTAATAAATTTGGAACTCATGTTTCGAATCTTGCCTGAAAAAAAGATCATTAGTATGTCTTCAAATATCTCACGCAGCCGGTAATCGTGTTCTACTTTCTCATGACGTTCAGGTATGCTAGAGAAGTCCTTCTCATCATTGGGCTAAAAAATGTAGCTGAGCAAAAAGAGTAGACCTAGGTGGCTGACAGGATGGCTCTTCTTTAAGTGCTTTGCGTAGAAGAAAAAAGCATGCAAACATCTTCAACACTGTAATGGGCACTAACTGTTAGGGATGAAACATGAAAAACCCTAAGGAAAACATTTAGGTTTGGTGAATATGTAGAAAATACACAGAGACTAAAGACAGTGAAGGACAACGAAAAATGTTTGTGTAAGCTTCTTCACCAATGCGTTTGTTGCCTGTAGACAACACCAGGCAGAACTCGGAAAGCGACCTTCACCCCAAGTCGACGTCAATTCTGCGTGCAATTTGTGCATATTGACACAAAGGTGTGGGGCTCCTGCACTGCAGAACAGCGCGGGCAAAGGTCGGCGCCACGAAAGACGAAGTGCGTAAGCTGCACGCTTTTGTTCTGCCCCGCCATTAAAGAGAAGCATACATTTTGCAAGACTCCGTCTCCAATCTACGTTACATTTTTCTGGTGGAGGTGTGGGGTACGTGCTACCACTCCCAGACAACACCGTCTACAAGCCCAGTACGAAGTCCGGTCGAGCTGACTCCTGTGCAGGTACGGAAAGCTGCCGACTTCAAGGACTGCCGCCTGAGCACGAGCCTCTACGCAATCAAGTCAGAAGGATGAATACATTGGTTCCACCTTCTTGCTCGACGGCCCGACCGAGGTCGTCCTGAATCAGCCGCGAATCCCCACGTCCTTCCATGGGGACACCTTTGAGGATGTAGAGGACTGGCTCGATCACTTGGAGCGTGTCGCAGAATTCAACGGCTGGACTACAGAACGCAAGCTACGCAACGCCTACTTTGCCCTCAAGGACTAGGCACGGATCTGGTTTGAGAACCGTGAGGCAGGGCCCTATCGACATGGGACGGATTCCGACGGCAGCTAATCGGCACATACGCCAGCCTCGATCGCAAGGAGCGAGCTGAATCTGCAATTCTGGCAAGAGTACAGAGGCCGAACGAAAGCGTCGCAATGTTTCTCAAAGATATGTGCCGACTTTTCCGACGCGCGGATCCGTCCATGCCGGAAGAAAAGAAGCTAAGGAATTTGATGCGCAGTGTCGAGCAAGAGTTATTCGGTGCCCTAATACGCAACCCACCAAATATTGTTGCAGAGTTTCTCGCGGAAGCCGTGTCGATGGAAAAGGCACTGCAGCAGCGAACAAGGCAGAACCGCGACGTGTCGACCCTATCGCGTGACTCTCTCGCTATATCCCTGGACAATATCAATGCCTTGTGGGAGCTCATTAGGCTTATCGTTCGGGAAGAGCTTCAAAAGCTTCAGGTGGCTCCAGCATAGGTACAGCGACCTGCTCTGGCTGAGGTCGTCCGGGAGGAAATCAGGCAGGCAGTCCAAGTCCCAGAGCGAAGCGAGACACCACAGCACAACCTCGCATGTCGTATAGGGAAGCTGCACGAAGTTCGTTGTACCCGATTTTTCGTGATGTGAGCGACGTCCTGGACCTTCTTGGTGTGCGCGCCGTTGAACAAGCCACTCGCCTCGTTGCACGCCATTCATGGCTGAAACACACCCACCTCGCAAGAGCGACGTATGGCGCTCCGCAGACCGTAGGCCCTTGTGTTTTCATTGCGGTGAAGCCGATCACCTCTACAGGGCGTGTCCCTACCAACGAGCTGGGCTCGGTGAATTTTCACTGAATGCGCCGTTCCCGCGCAATGGTGAATGCGCCCTGGAGATTGAAGCATACCTCGCGGATGCCTGGACCTCGTTTGCCCCATGATTCCGTGAACCCCGGTCACCGTCACCGGCCCGAAACAGGTCTTCCAGCCCCTGTTCAAGCCGAGAGCAACCAGACGTCGCTCACTCAGCCCAGCCTCCCGGGAAACCTGTGTCCAGCGTCCTGCGGAGGTGAGGTCGCTGATGTTGCAAACGCTGAAGATCCTCCACTGCAACGACCGCTATATGACGTAATTTAGACGCAGAGAAAGCAGTGTAGTTCCGTGTCAGTATCCTGCGACGTACCAGTTACCACAGATGACCACGAGGTCATGGCGTTAATCGACACGGGTGCGGACACGTCTGTTATGAGCCAGAATCTCGCGCGTATACTGAACAAAGTTTCAACGCAATGGACCGTACTGCAGGAAGGCATCTCGTAACTCCAATGGGCCGGTGCACGGCACGAGTCAACATTCGAGGCTTCACGTACATCGGCGACTTCGTCAATCTTCCTGAATGTTCAAAGGACCTTATGCTCGGCATGGATTTCCTTCAGGCGAATGGTGCCAGTATCGACCTGCAAGAGTCTAGAGTCAGCTTCACTACTATGCAAGCCATAGTGAACAGTAATGACAACGACCGTGACATCGCGCTTCGCGTAACTGACGATCACATCGTGTTGCCACCCAAGAGCAGCGTGCTTACCCTTGTCCAATGCGACATGGAGGACGCCGCCGAAGGAATTTCTGAGGCAAACATGCCCCTGCTTCTTGAGCACCACATTTGTATAGCCAGAGGGCTTCTTCAGGTGCAAAACAAATGTTCAGTTGTTTTGCTAACAAACTTTAGCAAAGAGTATCGGCATGTACCGCGAGGAACGACATGGCTGAACTGAGCTCATTTCTTCACGAAATCACTAACGTTACTGACATTGCCACATTGGAAACCGCATCGTCTCAGCAATCAAGGTTCCCCAGCCTAAAAGAATGGATTCACGTTAACGCTGCTCTGCCAGTCCATCAGAAAGACCGTCTACTGAGTCTCGCGAATGAATTTGTGGACTGTTTTTCAAAGTCATCCAAAGCGCGGCGCAAGTCCATCATAAAGCACCGCATTATTACGGACGAGTCTGCACGTCCTGTCCGTCAGCATCCTTACAGAGGGTCTCCAGTGGAAAGGGAAGCGATCAAGCATCAGGTGAAAGAGATGCTCCAAGGCGACGTGATCCAGCCATCCAACAGCCCGTGGGCCTTCCCTGTAGTGTTAGAAAGAAAGACAACACACAATGCTTCTGTGGAGATTACAGAAAGTTGAACCGTGTCACCAAGCGTGATGTTTATTCATTGCCATGCATCGACGACGCATTGGATCGTCTACAACATGCCAAGTTTTTTTCTTCGTTGGATCTTAAATCAGGATATTGGCAAATCGAAGTTGATGAACAGGGTCGTGAAAAAACAGCATTTGTGACACCTGAAGGGCTTTATGAGTTCAAAGTTCTCCCCTTCGGTCTCTGTTTCGCACCTGCCACCTTTCAGCGGACGATGGATACCGTGCTTGCTGAACTCAAATGGCAAACCTGCCTCGTATACTTGGACGATGTCATTGTGTTCTCGAGCACGTTTGACGAACATTTCGCATGACTCGAGGGTGTCCTCACTGCGATCCATACTGCCGGCCTCACCATCAAGCCTGAAAAATGCTACTTCGGGTTCCAAGAGCTCAAATTTTTGGGCCATGTCGTTGGTCCTCAAGGCGTCCGACCAGACGCCGACAAGTTAGCTGCCGTCGCTGAGTTTTCACCATCCACAGACAAGAAGGCTGTCCAACGCTTCCTTAGTTTGTGCGCATATTATGGGCGCTTCGTCAAGGGCTTCTCGAGAATTGCTGAGCCTCTGACAGGGCTTACATGCGATGATGCGCCTTTCATTTGGGCGGACGAGCAGCAGCAGTCGTTCAATGAATTGCGCAAGTGTTTGCAAGAGGCCCCGATACTTGCTCATTTTAACGAAGACGCTGACACTGAAATCCATACTGATGCCAGCAATGCGAGTCTCGGCGCTTGTGCAGTGGCAAGCTGGTGCGGAACGCCCCGTTGCTTATGCAAGCCGCAGTCTCACCAAGGCTGAGAAAAACTACTCAACCACTGAAAAAGAATGCTTAGCGGTTGTGTGGGCAATTGGTAAATTACGACCCTACTTATACGGTAGACCCTGTAACGCTGTCAGCGATCAACCACGCCCTGTGCTGGCTTGCCAACCTCAAGGATCCTTCAGGCAAACTAGCCCATTGGAACTTTCGCTTACAAGAAGAGTATGATATTACAGTTGTCTACCGATCTGGCAGGAAGCACAGTGACGCTGACTGTTTGTCACATGCACCACTCCCTACGACCTCATTGGACCCTGACCATGACTTGCCATTTGTCGCTGCATTAGTTATCGACGCCATAAAGATGGCTGAGCACCAGCGCACAGACGCTGAGCTGCTGCCGCGAATCGAACACCTCCAAGGAGTTGAAGGTGTTTTACCCTGCTTGCTCATGCGCGGCTTATCATCATACTACTTGCACAACAACGTCCTTTACAGGAAAAATGGCGGAAGCGGCCCCTTGTTGTGCCATCAGCGCTACGCCACGACATTTTGCGAGCCTGCCATCATGAGCGATGCGCGGGGCACCTGGGATTCGCCAAGACTTTAGGCAAGGATACGACAGAAGTATTACTGGCCCCGGCTTTATTCTTCTGTGCAATGGTACATGAAGACCTGCCATGATTGTCAGCGCCGCAAGAAAGCACCAGTTAAACCGACTGGCTTTCTCCATCCTGTGGACCTTCCTCAAGCACCGTTCCAACAAATAGGAATGGATCTACTTGGGCAATTCCCAGTGACCTCTTCGCGCAACAGATGGATAGTCGTCGCTACTGACTACTTAACCTGGTATGCCGAAACCGAAGCTATTTCGCAAGTAAATTTATATGAAGTGGCCAAGTTCTTTGTACGCCACATTGTCCTATGACATGGTGCACCGTCTGTTCTCATCACTGACCGTGGTACAGCATTTACAGCGGAACTTATGCAGGATGTTCTCCAGCTGATGCATAGCTCTCACCTCAAGAACACTGCATATCACCCTCAAACCAATGGATTAATGGAACGTCTGAACAGAACACTGGCTGATATGCTCTCCACGTGTGTCGACCTAGAGCACAAGACGTGGGACGCGATCTTACCCTATGTGACTTTCGGGTATAACGCTGCTGTACAGGAGACTACACAGTTTACGCTGTTTGAACTTGTATATGGGCGCCACGTCAGGTCAACACTTGACGCCATGCTACCTATGGCTGATAATAGCCCGACCAGCGAACACGTAGAAGAGTTCGTACAAAGAGCCGAAGAGGCACGCCAGCTTGCTCGGCATCGTATCCGGAGCCAACAGCATACCGCCACCCTTCGATACAACCAGGGTCGACGCGACATCCATTACAATACCGGCGGCTGCGTGTGGGTCTGGATGCCCGTCCGCCACCGTGGACTCTCAGAAAAGTTGATCCGCCGGTATTTTGGTCCCTACAAGGTTACACGCCGCCTCAGTGACGTGACCTACGAAGTGGTCCCCTGCAGTTCTGACCCCAGTTCACTCCGTCGTCGTCCTCCTGCTGAAGTTGTTCGTGTAGTGCGCATGAAACCATACTATGCGCATACCTGAATGCTGAGATGCACCTGAGGAGCTCCATTTCTTATGTAGCTGAAAGAACTTTGAGACATGATAGCGTTGGGTTGTAATTTGAATATGCGAAAAAATATAATTCTGTTGCGCGGAAACCCCTTTTCCAGCTGCCATTTCAGGTCTGTCTTAGGAGTGGCACGCCCCAGAAAGCTCGCCTTTGTGCATAGCGTTTGCCACCAGCATTTCCAGGGAAACATTACAGAAGCATAAGCTTCAGCTGCCCAGAAGCGTGAGAAGCAGCCAGGGCTCTTTTAATGCTATCATGTTCCACTCTTACAGGCGCAGCTTAAGTGTCCTCCAACCTTTCTTTTTTCGCTGTTTGGGGACTGCCTTCTTGAAGGTGTTGCTTCATTTCCTTTCTACTGTAGGGCGAATGCAATATCTGCTTTGAACAACAGCAAAGCCACGTTTTGATTGCACTTGATGCTGGCCGCACTAGCGCGGCATCTCTCCTGAACACTATCCAACAGTTCACTATGATGTTATCACTGAAATCGAATACACAGGACACCTTCGTGTACCACTTCATCTACCTCGAAGTAATATGCCATAGCTCTATGATCATATCCTTAACTTCCACTACTTTCTTGGATTCATTTCAGATAGCTGGAATGTACAGACTAAAAAAGCTCGGAAGCGCTTGCACTCTTTGGACAATTTTGTAGGAGCATTTTCAGGCTGTTCTGGTGACACTAAAAAATACTGGCTCTCCTGTAATCGAGAGTAGATGTAAGCATGAAATGGCTGCTGACAAGGCAGATTGATTGTAGATGATGCTAGCCACAATCTTAAAGCGGGTGTAGCGCACATTCGCAACGGCACACCCCACCCCACTGCATCACGCAACTGTACACTGGTCCATATGGAAGCAAGTTTCCTGTCAAAGACAGAACCCCATTGCAAGTCTCGTCTCGGTCCACATATGTGCCGTGGACCTCGCGGACTGCTGGCATTGAAAAGAGCACAAGCAACTGTGTCTCAGTGCCAAAAAATGACAATCAAGTTTACAGTGCCTTGTATCTGCCTCTGAACGTTGCTATTAGAAGTGACAAATAAAACTTCAGCGTACTAGAAGTTACAGCTTGAGTGATATTGTGAGCAAATATTTAGAACTCATAAGCAATATTTTTTGTGACATGTTTGGGAAGTAACTAGCATATGTATTGAAGTCTTGACTAAATGCCCGGATGAGCTGGTTTGAGTGCCAGGATAATGGCTCTGGCTCTTGGTTCATTGAAGGTGGCTGACAGCAAGAGCTAAAAGCATTTCATGCTAAAAATGTCTGCAGCAGCGGTACTGTTCGGTTAGTCAAGGACCTCGTTTCATGGCCCTCATTTTGACACCTTCGAACACTGTTTCTGCCTTTGTAATGCTTCCTAGAATTTATCCTTCAAATTCTTATGTGAAAGAACCATGCATCAATTTTGGCGTATTTCTCAAACTGTACGAGCAGAATTGCTGCTGATTTCATAAATACAACCTGTAAATCAATACAGCAGAATTGTTAGTTGAAATATGTAATCCAAATCAAGGAGCCATTCTCAAGACGATGTTCTCGCTGGCACTGATGCGTGTCATTCCCGACGTTGGTGAAATCTTTATTCTACATTATAAAGCATGAAACATTCACAGGTGCTCTTCTTTCCTTCTTTTTTGAGCTTTGCTGTTTCAAGGAGCTTTGCCCTTTGAGTGGCAGCAGCCTGATTGACATAACTTCTGACTCACGTATTTAACATTTTTGCACAGATTGGTCAAGGAGTAGCCAGATTTTGAGAAGTACATCTTTAGCAGAGTTTATAGGTGCTGGCTTTTGGTGTGGAGAGACAAGCAGCTTCATAGCTTCCCTCCTGTCTCTTGTCATTGTGTCAGCAAATTGAAATGAAAACTCTCGAAACAGTATATTTGTTAATGAGGAATCTTTGCAAGGCACATTGTGAAGCACATGCCGATGAATTGCTTCAACCGTTTACATTAAACAAATTATGCCATGTGCTGTCGAGAGGCAAATAAAGCTGTTCGCTTTAAAAATTAATAATCTCCACAGTTTGTGAAGTGATTGAGATATTGTTACCCAGTACCTTCAACAAAGATGTTATGGGAAACAGTGCAAGGAACTAGCATACTTACACTAATTGCAGGTATTTGCCGGAGTTGTATGGGAGACAAGATAGCCAACTAATTTTCCTTTAATGCATGTGAGCTTTGTCATCTTCATGGTGTAATGTAATCTTTTCAGGTAGCGGATAAAGAATGTGTGGCAACATGAAATGGCCTTTGACGACACAGGCGAGTAGTGGATGCCACACTTCAGTTCTAATTAAAGTTACATCAGCACAGAGCCTGTATGCTACGACCAAGTTGGGTCCATACTTTGGATTACCATGTACAGTGTCACTCTCTTCTGCATTCCAGAAGATGGAAGCCAGTGTTTCTTTGCTGTTGCCATTTCAATTTAATATATTTTCATATTTTCATGCTCTGCAAAATACAGCCAGAGGTTGCACGGTCTTGAAATGAAGACTACTTTTTGTGTTTTCAAGATAAAATTCTAGCTATAATAAACGGAATTTCCAAAAAACAGATTTTATGTTTGGCCTGCCTTCTTTTCGGTGATCAGACATGGGAGCAATTGAGGCATCATGGCTCATACGTGCTGCCTTTATGCTTGAGAGGTGTGTGCACAATGCTCCTTGCATGTTGAAAAAAAAATGGAGACCATCCATAATTGGTCTAGGTTTGCTTTCTTAGCCACAAGTGTTATCTGAAAATATAGCTGCTTTTTGTTACTCTTTCTGGCGGTGCATTTTAGATACATAAAAATTATGATGGACGTGCATGTTCAGTGTGATTGCAGGAACGAGAAATTTTACTGGAAGATCCTTTGCAAGAGATGCAAGTGCTTGCCCATTTCATGAAAAAAGGAAAGGCTTTGTTTTCATTGTATACAGTAATCTAAGGGTCAGGCGGACTTGATCACAAAAGCAAAGAGAGAAATTGGTTGACAGAGAAATCCAAAGCCTGCTGACCACATCGTAACTGTCTAGCGCATAGACGACACCTGCACGTTGGCCAACAGCATGGGACAGTAGAAGGGATGGAAAGATGAAAAGAGATTGCCATAAAGCACATGTCGTGAAAAGGAGAATGAAGCAAAAATTGGTAGCATTCAGAAAAAGCTAGATATTCTTGATGAGAAAACTGAAACATTGGACAAATAATTAATAGCAACCTTTATCAAGTCTTACCGCCGTATTCAGCAATACATCTTGAAGCTCATGCTTAACTTGATATAAATGACGCCTGGTGTGAACGCGCCCAAGATGCTCATTGCGTTTCTTTTGGTGTGTTCACGGCAGGCGTCATTTAAATCGAGTCAAGCATGGGCTTCAAGTTAAGATGCATTTATGAATACGGGGGTTCATGTTACGGCATGGTGAGGCTCTCTGGAATGAAGACTTAATGAACTAGAGAATAGATGGGCCCGTGAGAACCTACTTTTATGTCTTATCGCAGACATCTGAATCACAGGAGCAGTCTGAAGCATGTGGTAGGTTTGTGAAGACTTTCCGAGAAACCTGCATGGGTTTTCTCTGTAATAGTTTGCTACAGTCGGGTGTATGACTCATTTGACATTTCCTGATCACCTTGCATATTTCCGCACAATGCTTTCGTCATTACTGTTCAGATTCATTACTGTTCAGTGGTTCAGTGGCCAGCATTGCCTTTTCAGTGGCACTGAAAAGGCAATACAGGCATGAATGTCAAAAGAGGCACTTGTAGGCAGGATAAATGCAAGATTACCATGTTTACATGTCCATAGTTAGTGCTTACAAAGAAGGCAGAAGAAGGATGCCAGGAAAAAATAAGCATTTCGTCTGAGGTTCCTCTCATTATGAAGCTGTTTACAATGATGAGAGCTAAATACAAAAAGTGTGGTCCTAATGAATGGACACGTTCTCCCAGTTGCAATTCATAGTTTAAGATATTGAGGGACTTCAATCGCACCTCAAAAAGAAGTCCATGGTCAATAAAAAGTGCAGGAACCCAGTATAACAGTTTTCATTGACAGTGAGTTGGCCCTAGGATATGATCCAGTTTGCATCTTCAATAAAATGGCTATTGATTGGCTACTATTGATCTGTACAATAAGCGCAGCACGCATACAGAACAGCACGCAGTCCCATTTATGCCTTGGGCCTCACTTATACCATGTTAAAATTGTGGAAATACAACAGATTCATAAAACCAGCTCTCTTTATCACCTTATCTTGGGGAGGGACTTGTCAATGTTACAGTGCAGAGCACGAACATTTCCTTAGGAGAAGCCTTCCAGTTATTTATGAATTATATGGTAGAGGTTCATTACCTCTTGAAAACTGTTCTGCATAACACTCGTGCTTCTTCACACATCTATCATTATCCGTCAAATACGGGATAAGTTGGGTGCTGCAGCTAAATGGTTCCTGCAGAGCCTAAAGCTACAGCATCAATAGGTAGCTAAATTTTCATTCTTGATGTTTGGTCCAGTTCTCTGAAACATACACATAGAACTGAAACTGTTCAATCTGAGTACCAATATTAAATGTGTTATTTTGGGGCTTCAATGATTTGCTGAACTTGATGGAAAGTGAAGGACTGTATAGAAAAAATGGCTGTAAGGTCAACTATCATCTTCTGCGCATAACCTTTCAGATACTGCACTAAATATAATCTAAAACACATGAAAAGTTTTTATAGAACAAAGTACAGCCACACTGGATCACACTAGCATCATTATCATGTCACTGGTGTGGCACTTCAACACAATGTGGGAACTACCATGGATCGTACAATGCTCCGAAGGATACATTGCAATAGCGCAACTATGCTCAATGGCATTTGAACTGTTCCTTGCAATTTACAACTTCTAGCCATGCACTTATTCATTTATGACTTGGATGGTCGTGAAGCCTAAGTGCTTTTCTACCTAGCAATACTGCAAGCTTGTCTGCTGACACTAGCTGCACAAAAGAGCAACAGTAGCTTGTGCTCCAGCAGAACTTGAGGGCGGATTACAAGTTCTTGCCACACTACAGTTGAGAAATATGAACATACTCCCAAGCTTCAATATCTTAGCCGGTGTAAAGCTGCAATACAGGTACTGCACTCCCTTAATTGCACTGCTTACAGCTGTCAAACTATACCTCTGGTGCTATGCACATTTTGGGGATGGCAAGAAGTTCCACTAGACAAGGTATCAACCACACAGGCATTTAAAACATTGAGTTAAGGGTGTTTAAGACTGACTAAACACAATTTGCCCCTTGGCTTGGATCTCGATTCCTTTCCCCTCTAGTGTCATTGACTGAAGAGCCACAACAGGAGTAGAGTAGCAATGCTTTGTTGTCTTGCCTGTTTACTAATAGCAAGAAACTACACTCTAGCACTGTAGCATAATCAAAGAACAAAAGGTCAAGTTTACTGAGCAAGCTTGATCAACCAGCTCTCCAGTAGTCGGCCCCACTTCAGAGGGTATCGTCGTATGGTGTCATGATTACAATAGTGCATGAAGACTACTAGAGGCTGCAGTTTCAGTAGAAGGTAGGGGATAAACCCTAATTAAGGGTAAGCCTTTGCTTTTGACAATGATCGGCCAAATTTAATCACGATTTCCCACTTCTCCGCCGGTGCAGAAATGCCATCGTCCTTTTAAGATTGACCACATTACAAAAACGTACACCCGTGAGCAAAAGTATACGGACCAGGGATCACGGGATAAAACTAGTTTTCTCCTTTGTCTGTGAATGCAATTCGAAAGTTAAGATTGCAGTCCAAACTTGGTATTGCGAATTTTCTAGCGCACTCGTCAGTCTCGCTTTATGGGTGTTAATTACGACAAAATTCTGTTTCTTCGGCAATCCTGTGGTCCGTATACTTTTGCTCACGGGTGTACGTACGTACGTACAGTCCTATACACTGCGGCTGGTCGCGTCGCAATCCCGTGTTTCTCTAGTTTTAACGCCCGCGCAATACGTATGTACTACTCAACAATCGGTTGACTCTGGCGCAATTTTAGAAGACGATCGTCGTCGTGCTGTTTGCGAATCACAAACGCGTCACACACACGCACACACACAACTCGATTGTGCAACACGCGCTGTTCCACCTTGCATCGCTTCGTTCGTGATCGTGCTGTTTGCGCGAACAAACGCGTCACACACGCAACTCGATTGCTCTGCGCACACCAAACGCCAAAACGCGATGTTCCACCTTCGTTCGTGGTCGTGCTATTTTGCGCATACACATTCGTCACACACGCAACTTAATTGCTCCTTGCACACACCAAGCGCGTCACACACACACAGCTTCGATTGCCGTAAAACCCGCCGTTCCACCTTGTATCGCTTCGTTCGCACAAACCCTGCGTTTAGCGCATATTTCTATGGGCCCCGCGCGCGCGCGCATGGGGACTAGGGCATTTCAGGAGCTAGGCGCGTTTTTCACACGACGACTAGGGACCTAGACTCCCCTAGGGCGAAAAGTTACCTAGATAAATAGTTCCCGTCGGTGCCGCGGGGGCGGCGCTGCAGTCGACCGGCTGCACAGGCGAGCGAATGTAAATGCGCGTCCGGGCCCCTGCCACGAAAAAACACGCGGACGGCAGCCTGACACACGACCGTGTGTATAGTGCCCCTTTCTTTTGAATTCCACGCTCGCTGCTAACACACCTTCGGTCGTTGACTTACCCACCCGCCTTACCTGCTCTCCCGTTTTTCGAACTCTACCCATATATACTGTGCCAAGGAAAGAATATGTCGTCTTGAAAATGGCAAGTCCACTTGTCCAAACGTTGGATTTCGCTTTTGCCTTGTTCTCGTTTTGCTAATCCTGTAAATAGGTGGCATGATTCTTGTACTAATGCAAAAGCGGATTTATGATGCATGTTCAGAAGTTAATAAGCGTAGGGTAATTATTCATAGGACTTGCAAAACAGTATGCTAGGAGCCGGAGTTGGAAGAAAGTTCGTGTACACATTTACGTATCACTGTAAGTAGCTTTTGCGAAGGTGGCCCCGAAACGCGCCGATAAACCAATTCTTTATTCCCTGCTGAACTATTTGAGGACGCGAAAATGTGCTTAGAAACCGAGTCCTTATGCCGTACACTTTTGTCGGTATTCATATATCGCAGTCATCTTCCCTTTGAGCCGCTGCATGGCTGTCTCTCACATCTATTACAAAACGGGAATGTGCATGCTTCCCGGGCGTTTTCTTTTTGTTGAGGTTTGATCCTGTGAAGAATTGTTCGATGCGCGTAAAAAAGGTTTTTCTTATGATTGTTGAGGTAATCAAATATGAACTGACGCGGAAGAACACATGCGCCATACATGAACAGACATGAGCATGGTCCACGCTGAGAAGGGCTGCACAAAGGGTGACGCCGGCAAGTTCATTGGTGGCACTTTCGTCGCGGTTTGCCGCGCCCCCTTTATATTAAGCATGTGTTATATACATGGAGCTATGCACTACGTATACATGGTATTTTTGCTGCATATTGATGTGTGCAGCTCCACCTGTGGCGGTTCCGTTAGGAGGGACGGTTCCTTTAGCATTGGGAAGAAACAAAAAATTTTTCACCCAGCCGATACTTTTTGAGTAGCCCCAAAGTTAACGGTCTGTTAGAACATATTACTTGAATAATAGCGCAATTTAAATTTTTTTTAAAAAGTGGCAGAGTAAACATACTTATCTTAGATCGATAGATCCTACTGCACATTGTCAGCAACCTGCGGCCTTGAGACGTAGAACTATTCCAACACGTTTTTATTACAATCTCCTCACG
This sequence comes from Dermacentor variabilis, assembly GCF_050947875.1. Classification (NCBI taxonomy): domain Eukaryota; kingdom Metazoa; phylum Arthropoda; class Arachnida; order Ixodida; family Ixodidae; genus Dermacentor; species Dermacentor variabilis. The sequence goes on from NW_027460348.1 coordinate 35,129, forward strand.
TCAAATTTGCGTAACCATCGACGCAAGCATCGACCCGCAGGGTTGTCGGAAGAGACCAATCAAACGCTCTCCTCATTTATAGTACGTTAATTTTGTTGGCTTTATAAACAAATACATTTGCCTACACTGTGCGGCTTGTCTTATCTAATTCGCTCACAAGAGACGAGGAGCACGATGAAGTGGACAGGGATTCGTTGGGGCCGAGCCAGCACACTGAAAATCGATAACCGGATGCAGAGGGTGGTGCCGGCGTCTGCGACTGGTCCATTCTGCGTTACTTAGCCTGCGGTGGTTGGTCGAAAACCACAGTGACATGCAACGGAAGGTTAAGAATGAGGCTAAAAAGGATCCTCAGCAAGGAAAGGATGGCTGAGTAAGGACGTAAACGTGCCGAAAGTGCTGTAAGACGTTACACGGCCAGTTTTATTTTACGCAAATAAACCCATGCTCTCCGGCAAGTGCGAGTAGCCAGTGTTTGAGCCATCGGCAGCAGCCATCTCTTATTAATTTCAATTTGTTCGGCGTAGTATTGCAGCTTTAACGCGTACACGTCACTGTGACACAATGAATTTTGCGGTTTTGTGATGTCGCGTGACTGGCAGGTGAAGTGGCTGCAACCCTAGAACGTTCGACCAATAGCCGACGTCTAATGGCAAAAAGGCGTCGAATCAGAAATAACTATTTTTCTTTTGTATGGCCCAATCATGCATAATCAGTGTGTACACGTCATATCAGATCGGGAGCTATCGCGGTTTTCGTGAAGTCGCGTGACAGATAGGCGAAGTGGGGGTGGTGCAAAAAAGTTTGTGACCAATCGCGAACGGCTTATTGCAGAATTGGAATAAAAAAAAGTTTCGAATAGCTTTACGTTATAGCGCCTCTGCTCTCATCACTTATGTGACGACAATGTCGAGAGCCAGTGCAACAATTTACAAGGTGTTCTCGACGTAAACCCGGACGTTTTATATCTTAGGAATACAAACAATTTTCGAACGTCTGTAAGTGATCCTATTTGTGGTCCATATGCAAGCTCGCTTTTGAAGGAAAGCAAATGAACAATTCAATGTATATGTACGATGCTGCAACTGATAGAGTAAGGGAATTTCCTCGGTAGCAAGCTCGGCAGTACAAACTACATCGACCTGTTCAGCTAATTGAACTATGTTTCCATTTACGTAATAGTAACTGTGACATTCTTCTCATAACAGAAACGTGGTTTTATACGGATATTGCGAGCTCCTAAGTACTAGGTGACATAGATGGATATGTGATATACCGGAAAAAGTGGGATAGTGGAAGAGGTGGAGGCATGCTCATTGTTATAGAAGAGGTGTGGCCGTGTTCATTGTTGTGAAAAACACTTTCCCAGTTTTCTTGCAGGTGTTAGCAGTCATTGAAAATTCACTCGATCTACAATGCATCATCTGCTTCTCCATCTCTCTTCGGTGAGTGCTACCGACCACCACCTAATTCTGCTTTGTTTGCGATGTTTGCAAGGACCTTGCCTCTCTTCGAGATAATTTTTTAGAGCCAAAATTAACTTTCCTGGCGACTTCGATTTCCCTGACGCGGATTGGTCTGACCTAACGTCACACTCAAGTAGCACTCGTGATTTGATTCATCTGAGTCTTAACTTCTCATTTACTTTAACTTGTTTATAAAGTCACACGTCAAGCGAACATTTTGGATCCTATTTTCCCACCTGCGCCCGATAGCGTAACTGTTTTACTTAATAAAGTGAAGAAGGGGTCCTTGCTGGGCGTGTTGGTGCATAATAACTTGTGGGTGAAGTGCACGAGGACGAGACAGGAAAGGATAAAAACATGCGCGCGTGTTTGTTTTCATCATTGTCCCGTCCTCGCGCAGTTCAACCACAAGTTGCTTCATAATACGGGGCTAAGTGACCACTTGCTCTCTTTCTGCTGTATTTCAGATACCTGACTGCTCGCGTAACCTTGTACAAAAAGCGTATTCTCAACTATAACAAAGAAAACATTGACGTTATTAACGAGGGCCATAAAATCGTTTGCAAATCCTTCCTTCCACCGTTCTCCTCTCGCTCAGCCACGGAAAACTTGTCTCTCTTCCAACAAAAATTGACTGTGTTGGCTCAGGCGGACATACCACGTGTCTCGTTTAGAATGAACTTATCTAAGCCATCATTGCGCTATCACTACGCGCAATAAAACAATGAAAAGAAACGGCTGCATAAGGCGGCAAAGCTTAAAGGCACGTCCCAGTCTGGGGCGAAATACCATGCTGTGAAATGGACTACTGTCGCACTCTTCGTGTCATGTCATATCTCATGTATCAATTTACGTCGTGTGACCTTCAGTCGCTTATTAAACATGAGCCTAGAAGATTTTGCAAATCAATTTATTCCACCAACACCGACGATGACACCATTTATTGGGTGGCTGTTGACGGGCCAACCGTTAAACCAGAGGATTGTGCAGCTTTACTCAATAATTACTTTACGAGCGTTTTACAATGGAAGACTATACCAGCATCCTCTCTACGGACCAAGTTAATTACAGGTATATGAATCCTATAGTCATAACTACTGCCGGAATTACACCTTTGATTACCTTCAAAGCACAACCTGCGCAGGAATTGATGTTATCAATACTAAATACTTGAAATACACAGTCACAATATCTACTATCATGTTTACCCTTCTATCAACGAACGTTCTCAACGATTGAAATAACGCAGGAATGTAAAATTGATAGAATAATACCAGCATTCTATTCAGACAATAAATGTAATGTTAATGTGTTTCGTGGGGTACTTTTGATGAGTGTCTCATGCAAATTATTTCAGCAAGTCATAGCTTCCAAGATCGCACAGCACCGAATAGCTAATAACTTTTTTTACACGAACCACTACGGCTTCAGGAAAGGTATCGCATGTGGCACTCAACTTGTCGAATTTACCAATGATTTACTCATGCACAAAGATAACCTATTTATCAATTGCATATTCATGTATTTTTGTGAAGTGTTAAATGACGTTACGCCATATTGTCTGTTCTTGAAACTTTCGTCCCTTAATTTATATACCTTAACCTTATTCTTGGTGGGAAAGTTTCTTTCCTTTCGTAGAAAAATACAACGTCACTAAGGCCTTCTATTCTCCTTTGAGTGATGCCACCTCCGGCGTCACCCAGGTTTGTTTTGGGTCCCTTGTTATTTTTCATTTACATTAATGACCTAAGAGCGGATATCTACTCTATCATGCGACTTTTCGCATACGATAGTATAGTCTACCGTAAGATCTGTCCTTCAGCTGATCACCTTGCTCTCCAGGAGGACCTGGATCTCGTAACTAATTGGTGATCACGCTGACGAATGCCTTTTAATGCAGATGCATGTAAACTAGTAACCTTAACCCGCAAGAAATCAGGTTCGGCATCTAACAACACTCTAAATAACGGCCACGTAGCTCGCACAAAGTATTCTAAACACTTTGGCGTGCATCTTTCACCCAAACATCCTCGGACAACTCAAATAGATAAAATCACACCAAGGGCATCACGCACACTGGGCTACCTTACAGAAGACCTTCACGACGTTCCTGATTTGACCAAATATCTAGCATATCTAGCATTCGTTCGTCCTCAACTTGAATACACGCCCTCAAATCGGTCACCTCAATCAAGCTTAGGTAATTAACGCTCTTGAACGTGTTCAAAATCGTGCTGTGCGTTTCATCGCCGTAGACTACGGCCGAAATTCTAGTATTATACATATAAAATCTTCACTGTTCTTACACCCCTTAGAATCAAGCAGAAAGATTGCTCTGATATGCTTAGTTTATAAAACAACAAACTATCCACACGAAACCACCTTCGCTCGTTTTCAACCATTACAAACGTCTCGCCGTTTAGAGAGTCGGTCTTCCAAACGCATTTTTGGCCGTACAAACGCTTTCAAATCATCAACGTTGCCACTAGCAATTGAACTATGGAATGCTCTCACTGTTGAAGTTGTCGAAATTCATGACCCTGTTATGTTTCCTTATGAAGAAACCGCCATTTTTTCTTGACCAGTTCTTTTCCTTGTTAATTTTCTCTTAATTATGTACATGCTTCCCGCTAATATCTGTATTTGGCGGTGTCAAGACATGTACCCTTAGATTGCTTTTGCAAAAATTGACACGGTTAAAAGATGAACCCTTACATTGTGTATGTCACAATCTATTTCGACAGTGTATGTTGCGGTTCACTAACTGTTATGTAATTTAACCTTGTTTTATGCACGTTAGTATACGACTTATGTACTTGCTGTCTTTTCTTATTCTTAGTATTGCTTCTACTCATGAAAATGTATTGTACAAACCCCTCCCTCTCACTCAATACTCCTGCTGAAGCCTGGGAGGCTTTTAATTTAATTGAATGAATGAGGAAATATTCCATAAAACTAAAGCACTAACACTATCGCTTTGTCAGTGTATGAATGCCAGCAGCACATAAATGTCTCTCATAGCGTCGAATCCATGAATGGACAGTCACATTGACATTATTATTACGGCTGAACTCTTAGCCTTGGAGGAATTTTTCTTCCAATGTCAAGAGAAACATTGGGCACAGGGAAGAGGCAAAGATTCCGTGGGGGATATGGCAGTACATCGCAACTTAAACCCAGCAACGTGCACATTGTATGTTGCGCTCGATGTCATTGCGCCAATTGTCCTGGATAATGAGAACACCGAAAATAATCGAGCCCAGCCGCTTCATTCTAAATTCAGTGTGCATAGTTGGGAAACCTCACAGTAGTATTTGCTGCTGATAGCCTCACCAATGGCGAGGACGGCGGTATGAATGTTGCAGCCGTCATTCACAAAAATAATGGCTTTCTGTTTCCCGGCTCAGTCACTCGAAGCTTCTTTGATCTTACAAATTTTACAACAGATTACAATTGTTCTGACATCTTTTCTTTCCTCTGGAGTGAAATGATGCACTCATGTTTATTCGCAGGTTATGATCCACAGAATAACATAATTGCCTTCCCTGTAATGCCGCTTTGTGGGCTCGATTGAAGTTTGCAGTTTCCTGTTCTGCTTGAAAGTGGATTGTTCTTTCGGTAAGTTGCGTGCACTGACTTTGCTGAACATCAGGATTTCACAAATGATGGTGTCCTGTGCCGCGGAGAGAGAGACGTCTGTTCTTGAAGTTGACTAAGCGTTACGCTGCGATTTTAAAAGACTACACTCTCCACATCACAGATCGTGCTGGTGTGATATACGGGGTGATAAGATTTTTAAAATAATTTTTAGAACTTGCTTTTGGCAGGTAGCATAATTCTGGTCACTAAGAAGGAATATTCAAAGAGGTGGACATTATTAGCATGAGAATTGTAAACATATATAGGACTTATTAGCAAAACATTTAAGGATTACCTTCTTAGTTATTTGAAATTTATGAATTGCACACCGTGAGCTCGCAAGACGTATCCACTTCATAATATTCTCCAGGATCACAACAGTTTCAATATATTACTGTGCAAAGTGTTGTATAAGATAGATGGGCGTTCCAGTTACTTTTGTGCTTCAGTGCTTAAAAAAGGGCGTTTTCTTAATATAGTAACTGGAACAAGAGTCAAGTTTTCCAGAGAGGTTTATGGTGCGCATCTCCATCCTGCTCTGGTTCAGGAAATTCATTCCAAGTGCACGCAAGTTGCAACTGACCAGTTACGATTACTACTTCGCAGTATGTGTGGTAAGGAAATTTATTAAAGATTAAATTAGTGATATTCTTTAGTTTGTTGAAGTTGTTCTTGAATAAGTTGTTTTGATTTCTTGCGCAGGTAATGTCCGCTGCCCGGAATAATTCAGCTCAAGAACTTGAACTAAGTTATCTGCTCCTGCAATTTTTTTTGTAAATTCTTGAAAACCTCAAATTTCACACCCGGTATACCTGCTCGTGTTTTTCTTCCCGTCTCTTTCTTTCTCACTCTCTCAATTAGAAGCGACGTCAGCAAGCAGATGTGTGCAAGCCGACAAGCGCCAGGTGGAAGTGGTGCCGCGCTTGTTGGAAGTACATGTGTCTTCGCTTTTGTGCCTCTTCTAGGCAGCCTGGCCGGTTTTGTAATGCACAGTACGAAAAATGCAGGCTTCATGCGAGGTCCGTCGTACATTTAGTAACTCAGTGCAATGGTTCTCAGCGTACAGTGGCGGAAACAAATAAAGAGGAGAGGGCTGCGAGGAACATTTTCAGCAGAGCAACAGTCGCCAATCTAGTTAAGCTGGCACTTGCCACGAGCAGTTGTTGACGGCAACTGACTCCGCGTTTTCTTTGCAGGGCTGCATATCAGCATAAATCAGTGTTGTGTTACCCAGACTCCTTTTCTGCAGTGTATCAATCCACAAGAACACCTACTACCGTTTTTGTCAGAAAAATTTATTCGTGTTCCACGAGTGTCTTATTACTTTGCGCATGTATTGGGATATCCGTAGTATAGTGCATGTTCGCAGTTTGTATGAAAAGACAAATTTGCCACTGAAGGGATTTGGCCTTCTAGAGTGTAGTTCTCCTTCACCCAGAGTGAACAGATCGCTTTTTCTGCAGAAATAAAAAGAAAAATATCAGGTAAGCACAATGTGTAAAATGTGCTTGTAAATTTTGAGAAATTCAATATGCTTTCGAAAGTTTTTAAGCTGAGATGTAACAGATAATTAGGCTCATCTATTTTCAAATTACTGCTAGTCTCAGATAAGATCTTAAGCACGTCTGGGTAAATGCTTCTTAATATACATACGTTATTATAGCCTTAATATTCAGACGAACTTGAACATGTCTTCGTAGCAATCAGAGAAACGTGTTTAACAAGTGACATTCATAATCACGAACTAGGTACGCCAAGCTATGCAATGATACGCAAAGGCACGCTTACATGTGGTGTTAGCATTGTAATTTATATTACGGAAAACACGGAAAGCCAAATACTTAATAGAAAACACAAACTCCCTTGTGGCTCAACCTATTCAACTGCTACAAGTCATGCCAAACAGTTGACTTGCCTGCTTGACTTAATCAGGTGCGCCACACATGTTTTAGAGCATAGCTCTTAAATGCCTGTTCCTGCGGCGAGCGTCGGCGGTGGCGTGATCCCGCGGTGTAACTGAGCGAACGAGCTGATGATTAAAAAGCCAACGGGTAGTTCCACCAGAGGTGAAAGACGTGAGCCCGAATGCGTTGAAGGGCGTGAAGCGGAAAGATTGGGCGGACAGCAGAGCAAGGTATGGCGATAACATGGGAAGAAAAGCGCAGAGAGACGATGATCGCCACATTAGCGCGCGTGGTGTCGGAGGTCTGTGGGCGGTGGCAGCTGAGTCGTGCCCATGTGTCATCCACGCGATGGCTCTCGGGATGTCTTGATTAGCGGGGCACTCGCGCCATAGTTCGTGCGTTTTCAACGTGCCACAGGAGACAGATGGGTCCGCACCCGCCAATATATCGCGAAATGAAAACACGCATAGAGCTGCGCTCAAGTTTCGCCTTAGAGAGTGTCGTAAAATTGGGTGATTGTTTTTATTGTAGCATCTTTTATACATCTCCTACTAATCTGCTTCTGCTTATAATCTTCCTTTCTTTCCTCAAGACAATCTAACCGTTTCTTGGGCAATCCCCCGTATTCGGTAGGAGTCTAACGATAGATTGGAAGGATAGCGGCTCAGGCAGCGGCGGACAACATCGCTAACCGAAATGGCTATTGGAATGCGCTCATGACAGCTTACGCTGTAAATTGAAGTGCTAATATAGGAACTGTATTTGCATATAATGCAGTTTAAGGAAAGGGACGAAAGTTAGTGATAATCGTATGTCTTGTGGTTTCGTGTTGTTGCCGTGATAAGCTACCACTTTTGCCTTCAAAGCACGCCCTAAAAAAGAATTTGATGGAAGTTCGCCGAACGTACGCGCAGTTTTCCATCCACTGCAGTGATCTCAGGACGTCCTTCATAGACCACTGATATTCTGCTCTTCATTGCGTACTTTCCGAACGGTTCATGGCCAGCGCATTGAAGATGTTCTATACATTCATCAGCTTGCTGAATTAGACGTGGTCATGTGTTGTAGCTTTCGTGTAGTGCATCCTCCACCCGTTTTTTTTTTTTCTGTGAGTGTAAGCCGAGGAGGCGCAGCCTGTACACCTTCGGTATTTCTCTAGAGCACATTCGAATGCTCATGTTCCGGGGTCGGTGGCTCGTCACACAATTTGGCCCATATGACACATTTTGACACACCATTTGAAACGTGAAATCTGGGCAGTCAAACGCAGCTTCTTCAAGAACGATGGTCGGAGAAAAAAAACTATTTGTCAGTTAAAGAACTACACGGATTGATATTCTGTGCACGTGTTACTGCGCCAAGCGCTTGTCAATCAGTGTGTACACTTTTTAGCAGATGGGCAGCTCTCGCAGATTTTGCGACGTCGCGTGATAGAAAGGGCATGTGGCGGGGGCCCAGGAGCGTTCAGGGAATAGTTGATGCCTGATTCCAGAGATGAAATTTCGAAGAGATGGAAACATTTATGTATAGCTTTAGTTTAGAGAGACCCAGGATGTACGCACACGTATTGAAAAACTATTACGTCTCCATTGATAGGGTCCCACCTCCGTCTCCCAGCAGAACAGCTTGCTGAACTAACCATTGAATTGAACTAACCATTACTTCTCTCCACCTTGCGGGTTTCCGCAGAACTACTACGTCAAATCTCTTGCCTTTGCTTCGTGTTGTCGACAAATTCGACTTCGCCCTGCCTTCTGCTAGCCGCCTGGTTAGCTCAGATGGTAGAGCGGCGGCCCCGGAAAGGCGGTGTTCCCGGGTTCGAGTCGCGGACAAGGACGAATTTTTCTTCAACTATGAGGCTTTTCTTTCGAGGAACCCGTATGGTTTCCTTTGTAGCAATTGCTGCGAACGGGTGGATGTCTGATTTTCCCTTTGTTCATTACTTCTCTCCACCTTGCGGGTTTCCGCAGAACTACTACGTCAAAACTCTTGCCTTTGCTTCGTGTTGTCGACAAATTCGACTTCGCCCTGCCTTCTGCTAGCCGCCTGGTTAGCTCAGATGGTAGAGCGGCTGACCCGGAAAGGCAGTGGTCCCGGGTTCGAGTCCCGGACCAGGACGAATTTTTCTTCAACTATGAGGCTTTTCTTTCGAGGAACCCGTGTGGGTTTCCTTTGTAGCAATTGCTACGAACGGGTGAATGTCTGATTTTCCCTTTACTCATTACTTCTCTCCACCTTGCGGGTTTCCGCAGAACTACTACGTCTGAACTAACCATTAGGCCGCAATTATACACACAGACTTATATTGTGCCTGCGCCGAGTAGCTATTTGACAGGAATTATACGTTCTTCACCCCACGTCATTCGGCGTGCGCCGAAGAGACAATGAGATAAAGCCGATCGTATAAAAAGCGTTTAGTTTTACAGCGTTTAAGAACTACTTCATCAAGGCAACGCTGTACAACATCTTAAGTTGTGCCGAGGGTTGGCATATGTTTTTTTTTTTTTACTGAAGAGGCTTGAAACCATACAAGACAAGACTTTACCATTCCACCTACCTGCCTACCACTAAGTACATTGTATGAGCGGGAAATATTTCAGCAGAACGCACACTTGCTCTTTGAATAGTATTGAGCAGAATTCGACATGTAAGGAAGAAAAATATAGATAATAAATCGCCTTGGATGGTGGCTTGTTTTATCGAGGAAAAGAATTTGGGGGGCAGAGAAACCTTTGCGAACAAAATGTGTAGGTCTTCTGTCCGAATATTCTAATGTAGTTTTTTTTTTCTCATTATATCTTCTGTGAACATTATTATAGACATACAATGCCCATTATAATGTCAGATATTAAGCAGCCCTCCCCATGAACATGTAACACAAAAGCCTATTTTGTAAAATGCTTCATCTAAAGAAAGAAACAATCAGGATGTTTGCTCTAGGACCATGTAATGGCGTCCATAGAGGCGCAATGTCTTTGCCGCCACTTCACATGGACGAAGATTGCTATTGCTGGCTGTGAAATGCATTTTAGGTCTATACTATTGAATGAAGATTTGTTGTTCAGTATTTGCTATGTGGCATACTGCCGCTTTTTCGTTTTTTTCGAGGAGCTGTGCCGCAATTTACGATTCAACATATAGAAATATGAAGTACATTGTGTGATTTTACAGGCCAGCATCATGATCTGACTGTAAGGGCCGATCTAACCGTAGTGTGGGCTCTCGGATTAATTTGGAGAATGTATAATTCGTTACTGGGAAGCCAATGCTAGGTATTCGAGCCTTATTGCATTGTGCAAACACTAACTGGTGGTCCCAATGGCCAAGATCGAACCTGCGAGCTCGAGCTCAGCAGCACAACGTCATAGCCTCTGGGCTGCCTCGACGGCCTGGTATTTAAACGAATGATTTTTAATGCGTTGCTCATGGACTTCTACATTCACCTGGCTGGGATGTTACACCTACCAAGTCATATAATTTTACGCTGAAAGGACTAAGTTTTCTAAGCGTGGTATATAGGTACGACGTGAAGCTTGGGCTAAGTGAAAACCGAAGTGGCACTCAGTAACACGTACCAATCATCGGACCACAAGAAACAAGAAAAACCGCAGATATTAAATCTGTGGCCAATGCTAACGAATAGTATTTAGCTGTTGAACTTATTGCTACCCTATCAGAGGAGAGGAAAGAGAACTCGCTGTATTAAATTTGCTTTCATTTCTGGTCATGAAAAATTGCTCAAATATCAGTAAACGCGCGCTTTAGCATTTCGCTCATTAACTTTTACGGAGTAAATGAAGTTTCCAAAACCCTACATAGTGCTTTGGGCGATAAGACTGCAGGCAATAAAGATGAGCTGTAGTACGTAACAATTTTAGATGTCTGACAATGCGCACATTAAAACTCAGTAAAACACTGCAAATTTAGTCAAGTCAAGTCAAGTCAAGTTTATTTACAACATGTACAAAGTACAGTGTTGATAAGAAGATAAGAGATGTTGATAAGAAGTTGATAAGATAAGTTGATAAGAAGACAGAAACAACCCACATGTGAATGTCACGAAAATATGTATTTATTTATGAATGCTGCCTAATATATCACATAAATAGGATACACCAAAACCAATCAGGGGTTCAGGTTCAAGCGACTCCAAGCGATGTTAAGAATGGCGAGCTGCAATGCAGGATTGCCACCCAATTACGACTGGGGAACAAGACGCGCATCCCCCACTCTCCGTCGCTTCAGCTAGGATGCGTTCGATGAAGTGGGCTTTGTGCTGAAAACCGCCGCTATCCTCTAGCCCCATCGCCGTTGTGACGGAATGAGTTCGGCGGGCGAACTATTGTGCCCGAACTCCCCAGCGCGGACCTGATCTGCTACGCGTGCGCGAGCTGCCGCGGGAAAGCCGTTTTTTGTTGCTTCCCACGCGCCGACCGGGACGCAGGACAACGAGCTACCCAGACTGGCTCCGAGCTACCCGGAACGGCTCCCCTCTGACGTCGGTTCCGGACACTCGAACGTGTGAGCCTTTGTGTGTGTGGGCTTGAACGTGTGAGCCTTTGTGTGTGTGGGCCGTCCTGGGGGGGGCGGCTAGTTTACAATGAGTAAACGAACGTTCGCGTCACCTTATATCGTGGGAGCACCGAGTGTTTAAAAATTGCTGTGGCGCGACTGCTCTATACACTTCTCTTGAGCAGTCATGTTGGACTGACACCCTTTTCTTAAACAGTCATGTTAGACTGATGCACTTTTCTCAAGCAGTCATGTTAGACTGATTTAAATACTGTAAGTAAACCCATATTCCTCGTTCTCGATGAGAAGCAGTTCTTCCCTTCATCAACGTCCTCAGCGTGGATAAGTTGGACGACGGCATGGGCCAGCTACCTTCGAATTCATGCCGGACTCCAATCTTGACAACGGATCACGAGTGATGGGATTGAGCCCCCAATCCTGACAACTGGTGGCAGCGGTGGGATGGACTTTGCGACGTGGTGCTGTGACTGCGGTGAGTGCTTGGTTCTTGCTTTGACTCTCTAGGCTTCATTTTGTGGTTATTCTGTTTAGAACAGTAGGGAAGCTAGATTGTTGAGTGTTAGCTAGGTTGTGTTTTCCTAGCTAGATTTAGAGAGCAGAATCAAGGCAGTAAAGCAGCAATCATGGAGCTAAGGACCCTGCCGAGAGACGAGTTGTTGATTGCTGGTGAGGAACTGGGTCTAGATGTACGCAAGGAAATGCTAAAATCGGAATTATTGCATATAATTTCCGAACAGGCCAGTGAGGAAGAAATTGAACTGGGGTTTGAACTTCTGAAAAAGAGAGAAGAACGAGAGAGAAAGGAAAGGGAGGAACGCGATAAAGATCGCGAGTTAAGAAAAATGCAACTTGAACTTGAAAGCAAATGTTTGGAGTTGTCTCAAGGAAGTGAAGGCGCTCTGGGACGATCAAGTGAGGCAGAATAGTACCGCATGGACAGGCTATTAAAGCCATTTGAGGTCGGGACCGACATAGGCTTGTTCCTTAACAATTTTTAAGGACTTGCGAAAAGATGAAGTTCGGCCCGAGTACATGGCCACAGCGGTTGCTGTCTATGTTGCCGTGTGAGGCTGCGGAAGTAATCGCCAGACTGAGTGCACAGGATGCATATGATTATGCAAAAGTTAAGGCTAGTCTCCTGAAGAAATACCGCCTTTCAGCCGAAGCTTTCCGGCAAAGGTTTAGGTTGCACAGGCAAGAAAGATAGCGAGGGATATCCGGAGTTTGCATATAGCTTAAAGGCTAACCTAGTCGAGTGGCTTAAAAGCGCGGAACCGTACGACAGCAGAGACATGATCATTGAATGCATGTGTCTAGAGCAGTTTTACAAAACCATCCCGCAAGCTGTGAAACTCTGGGTGCAAGACAGAGGGAATGTAAACACTGTGGAAAGGGCGGCCGAATTAGCCGAAGAGTACGCAACCCGTAGAAAGTTGAACGCCGAGGACGGAAACTTGGACGGTCGTAATGGACCGCGGAAACCAGTTCCGTTCAGAAGTGGTGCGCAGACTAGACGATCGGAGCCTGTAGACATAGCGGAAGAGCCCGCAGAAAAGAGCGAGGAGAAACTTAACGGAGAAACCGCACAAAAAGAACAGAAAAGAAAATTCGAATCTTTTAGACCGATTCGCTGTTAGAAATGCCACAAAATGGGACATATAGCTGTAAACTGCGGGAAGTCTAGCGTAGTTTTCTCCTACGTGGAGGAAAAGATGAGAATATGGAACTTTTAAGTCCATATCTTCACAACCTGCAAGTTAATGGAAAACCATGCAGTGTGCTAAGAGACAGTGCCGCCACGATGGACATTGTCCATCCATCTTACGTGACGGTAGATGACTGCACCGGAGAAGTAGCATGGATAAAACAGGTTGTAGAAGAACACAGGGTGTGTCTGCCCATGGCCAAAGTCAAAATCAGTGGACCATTCGGGGAGCTAGAGACTGAGGCTGCAGTTTCCAAATTTTTGTCGCTGCAGTATCCTTACATCTTTTCGAATCGTTCGAATCTGTTACTGCGTGACAAAGGGCTCAAACTGGGAGAGGGCATAGTACAGGCATTGACCCGAGGCCAAGCTCGCAAGATCGCGGCTCTTTCGACTGAAAATGCACAAGCTCCTCCAGCGGAAGCAGAAAAGGGGATAACTTCAATACCCAAATCCGAGCAAGGCCCGAGGGACAAAAGAACAGTTGAGGAGAGCCTGCCAGCTGACCAGCTCAATGAGAGCGTTGCACTAGAATGTCAAAGTTCTAGCCTGCACGAAGAGCAAGCTGACGCACTCAAAAGCGAGACAGGGTCGTTATTATCACCGGCCTCAAAGAACTTTGATCAGCTTTTACGTGTAAATAGAGAGTCACTGGCAGCTGAGCAAAAGAATGATGAGAGCTTAGCTAAATTACATGACACAGCTAAAGAAGGCATTGCTAGGCGCAACGTGACGATACATGAGAGAGGAGGATTGTTGTATCGGCACTACAGAGATCGAAAGGGTAGGATTTTAGATCAGTTAGTCGTACCTGCTAAGTATAGGGAGGACCTTTTGAGTCTCTGTCATGGAAATGGGTGGTCCGGCCACCTAGGCATAAACAAATCAAAGGAAAGATTGCTTATGGAGTACTACTGGCCTGGCTGTTTCAAAGACGTAGAAAATTTTTAAGATCATGCGACGCCTGCCAGCGTTCTGGTAAACCAGGAGAGATATGGAAAGCTCCACTGAAGGTAGTGCCCTTAATAACAGAGCCTTTCAAACGACTTGTAATAGGCATGGTAGGGCCTCTTCCAAAAACAAAATCGGGCTGCAGGTACTTGTTTACCATGCTGTGTCCGGCTACCAAGTTTCCAGAAGCAATTCCTTTGAAAGAGCTCAGCTCCACCGAAGTAGTAGACGCGCTTTTGACACTGTTTGCACGAGTTTGGTTTCCAGCCGAAATTCAGGCAGATCAAGGGTCAGTATTCACGAGCGCACTGGCTTCCACATTCTTGCAAAAGTGCGGGGTAAATTTACTACACAGTTCCCTCTATCACCCTCAGTCAAACAGTGTAGAGAGGTGGCATTCAGTGCATAAGTGAGTTTTGCGTGCGCTCTGTTACGAGCATAAGGAGGACTGGGAGAACTGTCTGCCGGCAACTTTCTTTGCTTTGCGAATGGTTCCACATGAAGCGACAGGGTTCTCACCAGCAGAACTAGTGTATGGGAGGACACTCCGTTCTCCACTGAGAATGTTAAGAGATATGTGGGAGGAAAGAGGGGAGAGTCCAACAGTGGTTGAATACGTGCTAAATTTACTGTAACGGCTAAGCGCAACCCAAGAACTAGTCGGAAAGTACATGGCAATAGCGCAAAAGAACGCCAAATTCTATTACGACAAGAATGCGAGGCTTCGTACTTTTAACGCCGGAGACCAGGTAATGATCCTCAAACCTTCAAGAAAGAACAAGCTTCAAGTTCACTGGGACGGGCCCGTTAAAGTGTTGCACAAACTTTCAGATACTAACTATGCTCTGAAAACGCCCGGTCGCAGGAAGGAGGTGAGGATATATCGCTGCAATTTGATGAAGCCGTATATAGAGCGGAGCGGAGTCGTTAACTATACCATCAAAGAGCAGGATGGCACTAGTACCAAGTTTAAAGAGTATAGGGCGACCTCCAACTCTGAAATCGGCCTAGAAGAAGTAGTAGAACACTCGGTAAGCTCGCACGCTCTAAGACCCGAGCAGCTAGATGAGCTAAAAGAAGTGTTAGGGGAATATCTCTATAGATTCAGCGATCGTCCGGGTAGAACCAAACTAATAACGCATGAAATAGAGCTGACATCAACCGAACCAGTAAGATCAAAGGCTTAATGAGTGTCTCCAAAACAGAGAGAGATTATGGAGGCAGAGATACAGCGCATGCTAGAGTTGGGAGTTATTTAGCCCGCTGAGAGTGACTACACGTCACCACTAATACTCGTAGAAACCCCTAACAAGGACCCTCGCCCGTGTGTTGACTACAGGAAGTTAAATGCCATCACTAGGGATCAGCTTTACCCGATACCCAACATTGAGGAATGAATTGAAAGAGCTGGCGCTGCTAAATACAGTTCAACTATAGTTCCCGTGCGGGGGTACTGGCATGTTCCCCTTTCAGAAAGTGCCAGCCGCTATGCCGCATTCATCTCACCTGTAGGCACTTTTCGCTCTCTCGCACTCAGCTTCGGGCTGAAGAACGCGCCGTTTAGCTTCTCTAAGTTAATGGATATTGTCTTAAAAGAATTTCAGGAGTTCGCCTTGCCCTATCTTGATGATGTAGCAATTTTTTCGGACAGCTGGGAACAACACGTATCGCACCTCAAACAGGTGTTCTCACGGTTGAGGGAAGCCGGCTTAACGATGAAAACGGAAAAGTGTAGGTTTGGTTGTTCGCAGCTTACTTATCTGGGCCATGTTGTCGGTCAGGGCATGAGACGGCCAGCCGAGCTGAAAATAGATACGATTGGAGAATTTTCTCAGCCGCGCACGAAAACAGACCTTCGTTCATTTTTGGGACTTGTGGGGTACTATCAAAGGTACATTCCGAATTACTCGCGAATGGCAAGTCCATTAACGGACGCCCTCCGAAAGGGAGCACCGAGTAACGTACACTGGGATAAGGACAAAGAGAACGCTTTCCAAAGTTTGAAAATGGCATTGGTTTCTCGCCCTGTGCTTCGCGCGCCAGACTACACAAAGGAATTCATAGTTCAATGCGACGCAAGCGACAGAGGTATGGGCGTGGTACTTAGTCAGGTCGGCGACGATCACGAGGAGCATCCTATCCTCTATGCCAGCCGTAAACTAAATGTAAGAGAGGAAGCCTACAGCGCTTCAGAGAAGGAATGTGCTTGTTTAGCTTGGGCCGCCCAGAAGTTGTGTTACTTGTACGGAGCGAAGTTCACCTTCGAGACCGACCACTGTCCTCTGACGTGGCTCAATCAAATGTCACACAAAAATGGTCGCTTGCTCCGATGGAGCCTCACTTTCCAAGAGTACAACTTCTCCGTTAGATATAAGAAGGGAAAGTTGCATAGCAATGCGGATGGATTGAGCAGGCTAAATTGAATTCTGCGTTTGAGGGTCCCGCCTAAATTTTAGGGTTACTAGTGTTAATTTTATTAAGCGAAGAAGATCCTCTCTCATTTAGCAGGATTCCCTCGAAGATTGCAGAATTTGTCAGCAGGAATTTCCTTCAGAAATTGCCATAGCGAAATGCAGCATTTTTTTTTTGTTTCTGCACTTATGTTGTTTTTTTTTTGAAGCCTAGTGGGTCTAAAGTGAGGGCCAATGCGCGTCATCTCGGCGCAGAGTCGTGTTGTGGGGTTCATTTTGCAGTTGCCTGTCCTTGTTGGATGTTTTGGGGCGGTTACATCAATACACAAGTGGTCGCTGCGAGCCAAGACATCAATCCCCCCCTGACTACCAGGCGTTCTCTTCCTGCCTAGCGGTTGTCAGCGCTAGACAGTCTAGATTTTTCGGGCCATGGAGGCGCTGTTAAGAATGGCGAGCTCTAATGCAGGATTGCCACCCAATTACGACTGAGGAACAAGACGCGCATCCACCACTCTCCGTCGCTTCAGCTAGGATGCGTTCGATGAAGTGGGCTTTGTGCTGAAAACCGCCGCCATCCTCTAGCCCCATCGCCGTTGTGACGGAATGAGTTCGGCGGGCGAACTATTGTGCCCGAACTCCCAAGCGCGGACCTGATCTGCTACGCGTGCGCGAGCTGCCGCGGGAAAGCCGTTTTTTGTTGCTTCCCACGCGCCGACCGGGACGCAGGACAACGAGCTACCCAGACTGGCTCCGAGCTACCCTGAACGGCTCCCCTCTGACGTCGGTTCCGGACACTCGAACGTGTGAGCCTTTGTGTGTGTGGGCCGTCCTGGGGGGGGGGCTAGTTTACAATGAGTACACGAACATTCGCGTCACCTTGTATCGCGGGAGGACCGAGTGTTCAAAAAGTTCTGTGGTGTGACTACTCGACAAACTTCTTATGAGCAGTCATGTTGGACTGACACTCTTTTTCTTAAGCAGTAATGTTAGACGGATGCACTCTTCTCAAGCAGTCATGTTAGACTGATTAAAATACTGTAAATAAACCCATATTCCTCGTTCTCGATGAGAAGCAGTTCTTCCCTTCATCAACGTCCTCAGCGTGGATAAGTTGGACGACGGCATGGGCCAGCTACCTTCGAATTCATGCCGGACTCCAATCTTGACAACGGATCACGAGTGAGGGATTGAGCCCCCAATCCTGAGAGCGAGTACAAGCGAGGTCCGCACGCGTGCTAGTTTTACTGTGAACGGGGCTGCCGTAAGAGAGAAAATGAGAAGCCTTCACTACAATTGCGGCGGCGATACTGCAGCAAGGATGCGGGAAATCTTAGGATAAACGACCTCCTAAATAACACTGTACAAAAAGCGAATAAATTTCACTCACCCCATACGGTTGGCATCTTGTCCCCAAGGACCATAGAGACATTGTCGTAATAGATTATGCGGTACGTGGATTTTACTTCAGTGTAGTTTAACAGTCCGGGGTCTGCGCACAGCACGATGTAGCGTTCTTAGTGCTGTTTTTCTTTAGTAAACAAAATATTTGAAGCCGGTTCCTATTCAAGATTTTTAAGTGAGCACTCTTATATCGAAGTTTAACTTGTTTATTTCGTTGCAAAAGGACGACACCCTATTCAACATTATATAGAGCTAAGATGTAACAAATGTGCACCCAACATATCATTTGCGACTTCTGTACAATTTCCTTGAAGTTAACTTTACTTGATTGCGTCTTGTCTTATCTAGGACTATTATTTTTCTCCGATATCTGTAATATCTTGCGAAAGCGTAGAAGAGTTATTCCTTTATAAATAAAGATTGCCAGTCCGAAGTTGCCAAATTTTGTTACCAGCCGTAATCTAGTATATTTGGCAAAACTACCACAGGTTGAATGAATAAAATTTTCGGTCAACGTTTGCACTGCCACTACGCAACATCAAACTCATCAGCGAGTTACAAGGTTTCAAACACCCCCGTCAGACCAATCCACGCGCAACAGACACATGCGAACTAAACGCGGACCTCGCGGGACTTGCTCAATGTGACCCCTCTGAATATCGTGCTGAAGGAGCGTTGTCTTATTTAAAGTACTCACTGTGTTGTGCTGGCTAGAGTGTGCATAAATTGCGGAATTACGCACTCAACCAATAATGTACAATTATCCGTTTAGAATCAGAAGGTTACAGATGAACACAAAATCAAAGAATGCTGAGAATAGTGTTATGCAGATTCGCTGAAACAATGAATCCAGGATGACGCTGTTTTAGAACCATCCACTCTGGTTAAGTACGCTTGCTTTGTTGAGAGTTAACGTCAGAGTGTGTGCATCCACTAATTGTAGGACGCGCTGCAGGTGATGAAAGGCATCCAATTATAACTATTTGTTTGTCTCATATGTGTGTGTGGGTGAGTTGGAATGTGTGTGTGGGTGAGTGGTGTGTGGGTGGGTAGCTCCCAACAAATGGTGACCCAGGACATTTCCATTCTTTATGCCATGGTTGACGCTGTCCCTACCCCTGCTAACAAAGAAGACGCCACGATTACGTCTCCTGTCATCACTGCAGAGGCTCAGCTTCCCAAATTTTTCACAACAATTTGCCAACTTTGGTTTATGCAAGTAGAGGCCTGCGTTTAACTCCCACGAATCACTTCACAGACAACACGGTACCTGCATGAGATTTTGCCAATCTCGTAGACAACTTGCTATCACGTACACCTTCGGTTACAGCATACGGCGACCTGAAACGAACGGCAC